>NC_137464.1:258384099-258601599 GCF_964235325.1 Thermobia domestica
TCATCTCAACAATAAAGACTTATATGCAATCTTAAAATAAACTCGCCGCCTGTTGCGTATGCTAGCGATCTAATATATACGAATAGATGAAAAGTTAGTTTGAAGCCTTATGTATTGTTTTTCTGTAAATAAGTCGGAATTCATATTTGTTTTTATTGTTGCATCAACAAAAGTGAGTGCCAAATCGTTTTAGGCTCGTTGTCTTTGCGAGGTCCCTAAAGATCGTGGAGTGCACTTAGCGTCCGTAGATTTAGCGCCCACATATGATATCGTATACTTAGCGCCCAGAAAATATTTGATGCTTATCAGTGTGCTAGGGTTGACCAAAGAGAGAACTAGTTTATATGTATAAATGTAGTTTCGTACTCAAATCATCTATCCCATCCCCTCTCTTTTGACGACTAAAGAACAAAAAATTTTCACTTCAAAGATCCTGCTATACTTCCTGCACAATTGTCATGTCACTTTTAAAACCCCTTAGGCAAGTTGAAAGAAATGTGTTCTTTTCTTCCTCTTCTGTTCATCACCGTCAGCTCTAACACTCTGACTTTTCATGTACACTTATGTCCAAAATTGTTGTCGCATGTCTTTAGAAATTACATAAATAGAAATAACTCTCTTTCTTGTGATAGAAAATGTCACATTTCTTTTTTGAAATAAGCAGAAAAACAAAACACATATTTCCAAAAAATATTTATACAAAAAATTAAGAAATAAGCAAGTTATAATGAAAAAAAGAAATCTCCGAAATTTTAATAGAAAAATTCTAAGTTCCATTTTCGTAAACGTGGCAAACGCGCAGCAAAATTTACAAAGAGGGAGGGAAATTTATGCTTTGTTAGAAATACAACGTAAATCTGTCATAAGGTTAGTTACTATACATGTGGCACAGTTCTAACAGTCATTGCTATTAAGTATTTTACATTTAAACAAAGGAATAAATAGAAATAAGCTACAGAATGTGCGAAGCGATCAGGCATTTTGTGTTAATGATTTCGTTACATGCGTCTGCCAAGGTGCAGCCCCTACCGTGCCTTCGTACAGTAGTCGGTTAAAGCTTCTTCTTTACATACTTTATTTTTCCACGATCATCACTTCGAATCCCATACCATATAGTAACCTTTTTTCTTTTTTTTAGTAAAGCTTTATTCTGTGAATTCATTAAGGAACAATGTTTTGTTCTAATAATGCTCGTTAGTATTATTCTCTTCATTCTAGTTTATTTGAATATTTCCAAATAATTTAGAATTATGTCTTTAAAAACATTAAAACTGTCAAGAATTTTATAAAAAAGCGGAAGCTTCATTTATAATCATTTTCATAACCGAAATGAGAAACTTACAAATAGTGGAATTTTAATTAACATATGACTAAACTTTCATAAAACAGTGATTAAATAAAACATTTACTCCGCATAGTTTCTGCAAGTAAAATGCAGGTAATAGACAGAAATAATGAACGTAAACTATTAGATGTCGATTAAAAATTAGTAGGGATAGTTCTAAAGCCAAGTAGAAAATTCTCTCTGCTTCATGAAAATAATGAACATTTTACAAAAATAATGGTATTTTTGCTATATCGGAAATTTGTTTAGTAAATAAATAAATAAATAAAATACAATTATATAATTCAATCACTCTGACTCCATAGCTTGAAGAGAAACTGTGTCGGCCGCGATCCTTCGGTTTTCTTCGTAGCACACGAAGGGACACCAAGTTGATCCGAACCAAGGGAAAGGGTGTAGAAAGAAATAGTGGCACGCTACAGAACGGCATGATATGTGTGAATGGTCACGGCAGTGACACGGACGGATCGTGGCAGGGGAATGACATGGGCATGATACACTATGTGTGAATTGATCTTTAACTGAAAACTGGCACATTCAGTGCACGAGGGAGTCAAGTTCACTTTTGATATTTTAGACATGTTTTATCTTTAAGATCTCTACTTGAATCTCCTTTCAGAGCGCATAAGTTTCAAAGATTCATGTTCAGAAATTGTTAAAAATGCAAAGTATATCTGTCATAATGTTAGTTACTATACATATGGAATAATTCTAAAAATGATATTAAGCATTTTACATGTAAACAAAGGAATAAACAGAAATAAGCTACAAAATATGCGAAACGAACGTGCAGTTTGTGTTAGTGGCTTTCTTATATGCGTCTGCAAAGTAGTCCGCTCTTAACTTACCTTTGTAGAGTAGTTATTTAGCGCTTGCTCTTTATACTTTATTTTTCCATAACCATCAGTACAAATCACATACCCTACAGTTTTTTCTTTTTTTTTTAAGACTAGCTTGTTCTCTCTATTCGTTATAGTGTTTTCCGACAAGTAGTAGGGTGATTTGTTAAAGCATGATTTAGTGCCCCCCATTTTTTTTTCGATGATCATTAGTTCCAGCTCCGTACCTACAGTATTTTTAAAATTTTGTTCGCGAGATTGTGTTATACAGCTCTCTTCTATTAATAAAAGGTATTTGATATTATTCTTTTTATGTTAGTAATTTAAATATGGGCAAACAATTCAAATTTTTGCCTTTAAACGTGTTAAAATTATCAAGTTTTACAAAAAGTAGCAGCTTCATTGTCATAGCACGAAAACGAAACTTTAATAAAACTTAAATCAACATATTATTAATTTTAATAAAACAATACTTTCGTTTTTTTTTTATCACGAAGGGGCTAAACCATGGCTATACAAAGGATGGCCAAGAATTTCGCATGTGGGTCATACTCCTTTATTGGGACAAGTGTCATCTTACTTTTCAAAAGGAGTTTATAAACAAAATTTAATCTGCCTATTTTAAGAGTTTCGGAAGATACTATATTTTTATCACAAATTTGAAGCCGATTTCTCCCTTAGGATACCGATTCTAATGAAAGCAATATGATAAAAAAGAAAACTGATTCGACTATCTTCGAAGTTTAATTTCAAACGATTCAGTCATTATCCGTGATGGAAGTGATGAGTACAAACTATTTCCCCTGGGGGAGAATTTCAATACACAGGGTTAAAGTAGCACTGCAAAAGTACTGGTTTCTTCGGAAGTTTGCACGGGAGTGGTAAGAATTTCATTGGTTCCAGGAGAAAATGTGACCCTGTGCTCCCTGAAATCATCAGTACGTGGTAATGAGGCAATCAACATCAACTTAATTTTTACAAATTGCCCCTTCTCCTTTTAGAAGCCAAGCTATCCTAAAAGCTGGAATAAGTCTTCACTTACTTCATTGACGAATTTATATAACTAGATTCAAGTCCCTAATGACGGACTTGCAGGATACACTATTTTATCATGTATTTTGAATCTCCTTCCGCTTTAGGATATATATTTTGGCGACAGTGAGGTGGTAAAATCACGACTCTAGCCAAATGATTTATTGTGGGAGACCTGGGTTCGATTCCCGGAGGGAGCTCATGTGGTTCGGATTTCACATTTATCAGTAGGTCGCGTTTCATATAGCCTCGCTGTTAAAAGGGACTTTAAACTCAAAATCAACTCAACTCTAGATAAGTGATTCTAATTTTCAAAAATTCGGTTTACATAGTTCAGCGTTTACCTGTGATCAGGAGACAGAAAACTTCGATTCATATTTATATGTTGAGAAAGTATTATATAAATTACCTTTATACCTTTTCCTGTAGATGCTGAATATTCGAAAACTCGATTACACCGAACCATTTATTTTAATGAGGAGTTTATATATCAAACTTCATGTATATAACATGAGGGACTTTTGAGATACTTTATTTATAGGTTAAATTTTAAAATTCCATTTCCCCCTTAGGATGCAAATTTTAACAAAACATTGACAAGACGACACTGCTAATTATGTTCAGAAAACCATTTAAATAAACTAAAAAATGAAGCAACCACTCCTTTTCGTATAATTTGTTTATATGTGTTATCGAGATGTATTTAATAAACTAGCAATCGTGGAGCAATCAATTAGTGTGCACTCACTAAATGTTCACATTTGGTGATGATCAGCAGTTCAAATTCGGCATACTAATTTTTTTTATTTATTATTATGTTCACATTTTGTTAGTGATATTTTGTTAAACAACTCTCTTTTAATCCAGCGTGGGAGGCCCGGGCTCGATTCCCTTTGGGAGCTCATGGGGGTCGGATTTCACGTTAATCAGTAGGTCCACGTCTTATATGGTCTCGCTGCTGAACGGGACGTTAAACTCAATTCAACAATCTCTTTCAATCCAAAAAATATTTCTCAATATTACTAATTTAATGCTATTCAATTTGAATATGTGCATAAAGTATAATTCAAACTTTTATATTTATCATATATTACAATTAGCAAGATTTCAATAAAAAGAAGGAGCTTGATTGTCACAACCTGAAAATGAAACTTTAATAAAAGTTTAGTCAACATACCCGCAACTTTAATAAAACATTACTTTCCTATTTATTATGCATCATATAGTGCTAACTATATTTGTTGTATAATTTTGCAATACAAATTAATTTAAATATTCTAGAAAAAGTAACTACATTTCTTATTTCCTTTTGTACACAATGCTGTGATAAATCGTTACATTACTACATAAACAAGTATGAAAGTATCAAAATTATTTTATCGAAAATTTCTTCTAATTCAATGCAGAATATTTTAAAATCATTCAATGTTTTGTTGCATAAAAATGACCATAATAGGATTGCTTTTTTTTTTTTTTTTGTTTACTCTACATATGCACTGCAAGTTATACGTAAATGTAGTTGAAATAATTAATATAATATAAAAAAAAATATATCAATTGGTGATTTAAAAAAGTGTTGGTCAATATGAAGATCTACAAGTATCATTTTATGCGAAGTTGTGTAATACGTATGTGAAATTAAAATTAAATATTTTTAAAGACAGCACTCCAAGTTAATTTGATTGTGAATATAATATTTGAAAAAAAGAGCTTAATACTGTTTGATAAGGGTGAAAAGGCGACGTAAATAAGTTTTCGGTTTGATGGCTGATCTTGAGCTTGTCGTCTCTTTGAGCACTGAGGCTATATGAGACGTAGATCTACATCTTAATGTGGGTTCCGAAACACATGCGCTCTCACCGGGAATCCGAACTGGATGTTTTGCGTCGAAAAGGCGTACGTGAACCTAATAATCACGAAGAAACATTTTCACTTCAAGGAGAAATCCCAATTGGAGGTGACTTGAAAGAGTTTATTTCGGAAGAAAGATTAAATATTTGCATGAACTTCAGAATGGTTAACTTTTTCAGGTTTGAAAAACCTATATAGTTGCGTTTGAACGTTTGGAAATGTTATTTTGAAAGTAGATAGAGTCTTGAGTGTGTGTGTTTCATAATGTATTTTACAGTGACCTTATTGTTTCTCATAGTCATTCTCTGAAATGAAGTTTTTAAAGTGGCAATTTTAGTGGAAATCTTTTATTTTAAGGTATATGTATGAAATTAAGTTAGAAATTCCCTTCAGTAGTGTTTGAAGGGTTGATCTTAAACGCTTCATACTTAACACGTTATCTTTTACCCAGTGCTTCTTCCGGACAAGCTTTGACAATGCCCCCCCCCCCCGTAATACTGACAAGGAGAAGGCAGAGTTTGGTAAGTGAACTTCGGAGCCATTTTTTGGGAGGTAGTAGTGCACATTTAAAGAGTTAATATTACAAACTGGGAGAGCGCAATGGCCAAAAATAACGGAGAAAAACAGTCTTAAAGTTTTCTACTCGCCGCATATATCGTACGACGTACCAAATTTCACAAAATTAAATCCCCACGTTAAGCGGGTTTGCATATCCAGGCTCCTAACTATGAAAACATTTACGCTCAGTCCAACCTCAATCATTTCACGAATTCAACCTGTTTTACGTATGTTATTAGGACATAATATCGATTGTGATTTATTCTAAAGACACTTTTATACATTGCAAGAGCTGTAACGTCCAAATATTTACTGAGAACTCATAGTCATATCGGAATAAACAAAAGCGAATATGGAACAGTAAACTGCTTTCACAAAAGGAAAAATAGGAGGTGCAAAAGGCCTGCGAAACGGTCGAGTGGTTTGGATCGATACACTATCAATCACATGTTTGTGAGTTCAAGTCCTGTAGCAAGTTGTTTCTTTTTTAAGTGTCTTCCTATTTTCATCCGGAGGCTGAAAATATTTCTTTGAGTAACTCATTGAAAACTTCTTTTGTTTCAAATTCGATTAGAACGGAACATTATATGAAATGCGAATCTTAAATCCATAGCTAAAAAAATGAAGTATACTCACTACTCCATTATCCTCTGATTTGTAACGAAAAACTATTTATAAACAGTGGTGACTTCAGAAAATTATCCTCGGGGGGAATTTCAATATGCGGGTGGAGTGCAAACATTGGTAGTCCGCATTGAGCACGATCGAATATATGGTCCTGAAGGCGGAAATTTCTTAGCTCGAGAGGGGTCTCAAATTCTCCCTCAGATCACGTCCTGAAAGCATCATTGCTTAAAAGCTTTTCGTAACAAATATAATATTACACTTGTTTCTCGTTCTACATTTAGAATTGGTAAAATCATAACTTATAGAGGGTTATAATAAAAGCATAAAAATTACAATATCGATCATGTATAAATTATCCTGTAAGTTACCAACTTTGGGTCAGATTAAAACTCAAATATTTGTTTTCGGATTGCACTTAGAAGTAAGTCCTCTCTATATAATTCTGATTGGAAAGCCATGTTTAACACTAATTAATTAATCAATATTTATACGAATATTTTTTTTTATTTTACTATTTTTACTGTTCAATATTATATACACTTCATTTCCAAAATCAAAATCTCGAAAATGTATATTGTACGAGTGCAGACTCGCAAATAAATGATTATTTATCATATATATTGGTCTCTATTCGAATTCTATTTAATCGAATCCGACAGGAACACAGACAGAAATATCGAGAACAGGTGACAAAAAAAGAGAGAAAAGCGTTGTACCCGGCGGGGACTCGAAGTAAGTTCGAAAGGTTCTTTATAAGCGAACGCCTTAGACCACTCGGCTATGGTAACAACTAGTGATTGTAGCAAAGGCTTCGAGCAGTAGTTCTTATTACAGAATAACATTTTTCTATTGCCTAAAATTTAAACCTAATTTACTTTGATATAATATATCTATTAATTTGTTACATGAACACGTTTTCGTTACTTTGACGAATGATGTATGTTGTTGATATAGATTCTATTACACATTCTTTCGTAAATATTATAGAAAGTATCAGGGTTATTTATGATCTTTCATGGAAATTGACTGGCGCATGCGCAGTACACAGACAGTTCAATTGGAAGGCGAGGAAGGAAACGCTAACACACTGTTAGAATGTTTCATCGCTATGAAGTATAAAGAATAGCTAAAATGTATTTTACGCTTGTCATTGCGTAAAGAATCACCAGGTTAATGTTTGTCCAAGTTCTCACTAATCAACTGGACTCATGAAAAATAATTAATATTGTCATTACTGCACAATATGAAAAATAAAGAACGCATATTACACCAAATTGTTCTCGAATTCGAACTTAGCTAAGGAAGGGACAATAAACAAAATGTGATTTATTCATTAGAATTGAGATAATTCAATGAAACTAGAAATTACACAATCAAAAGGAAAAATATCGTTAAAAAGACAATAATACTTTTATCCGAGATGTGAAATAAAGTTATTAATTAACTGAAATGAAAGTAATATTGGGCATGATATAGAGTAAGGGAAAAAAGTAAATGTATTCTTAGAAACGTTCAAAGTAAATTCACAAATACTTTTTGAAGATATACTACTCTTCCTTTACGTTTTAACGAACTAATAAGTAAACAAGCAAAGGAAAAGAATGAAGAACGAAAGTATTGCTCTTGAAAAAAATATAATAAATAAATGAAACTTAAATAAATGTTTACACAAAAAATAACACACTAGTACTTCGTGTAGTCACCTCCAGAGTCAGTAACTTCTTGAAGTCTGGAGGGGATACTAGATACAAGTCTCGAGCAATGTGTCACGAAAATGTTGCCACAGTTCCATAACATGATTTTGAAGAAATGTTTGGTCTCTGTCTTCACGCCTCTCCTCCCATTCTTGCACCATGTAGGCCCACAGATGTTCATTTGGGTTCAAATCTGGGGATAGGGGGCCACTCAATACAAATTAACTCTGGATGTTCATTTAGCCACTCTCGTGTTTGCCGGGAAGTGTGAACAGCACTGTTGTCATGCATAAATATATATTCTTCCTGTTCGGGGAAGTTTCTTTGTAAGGACGGTAACAACGTATTTTCGAGGATATTAATGTAAACACTGCTGTTCATTCTCTGAGGCACCGCAACTAAATCTCCAGGACCAGCAGCCGTGATGTATCCCCAAAAGTGTGCTGATATTCGTCCTGAACAAGAAGTTCTGATAATATTTTGTTCAGCATACCTGGTTCCGCGCGGTCTGTACAATATAACTCTGAATTGTTGGTTAGACTTGAAAACCTTCTCGTCGGTCCAGATGACTAAGTCCCAATATGACTGAGGTTGGGTTATGTTATTCTGTGCCCATTCCATTCGTCTGGCCTTGTGAGTTTCAGTCAGGAGAGTCTTCCTAGCGGGTCTTGAACAGTGTAGACCAGCCCCCAATAATCTTCTTCTTATTGTTTCGTGAGAACAATTATATTCTCTGGCTTTGTCCAAGAGGATTGACGTGTGGCATAGAGGTCTGTTGATTACTTCTATAACTAAAGCTTGATCTTGAGCTGAAGTTGTCACTTTTGGCCTTCCACTTCTTGACCGAGACCTGAACCATTCACCACCTTCTTCATGTCGCTGAACCCATTTCTTGACCGTTTTCTTGTCACATCCCAGATCTCTAGCAATCTGAGGCACAGTTGGTCCCATTTTTGCTCGGCCTATGATTTCTCCTCTCAGAGCAACAGACAGTTCTCCACAGCCTTTAGAGCAGCGTTTCCCAACCGGTGTGCCGCGAGGAAATCGAAACAAATTATTAATTCTGTAGGTACTAAATTGCAAGACATGGGGGAAAATGTATATTTGTATTTCACATTACTATGAACCTCTACTATAAATCTATAATTTTATACTGTGTTACTTTTCTGTACATTTCTAATGTTGAAAAACGTATTTATCATTATCATAACCATTATTGCTTCTTTATTGTTGGAGATTATTTCGTAATTTGAAATTTTAACATATCATTCAATAAATTCAACAAAGCAAACATGCATACAAATTACCTACATTTGTGTTTTAAAGGTACAGGAGATTTGTTTATTTGTTCGTTATTTAGTGATCTTCTTTTTTAGTGAAAGGTTAGATATAGTTTTCGAAAGAGAAAGTGGATTTTTAAAAACCCGAGTCCTATATTTCATTGCAATTGTTTTCTATTTTAAAATTGAATGAAAAATAAGCATAATAATTTACCACGGGGGGAAACCCGTGATCGAGCTTTCTACTCAGTAAGAAGGAGATCAGTAATCACAGAAAAATACCACTATATTTTATATTTACAAATAATAATAGTAATATATATATATATATATATATATATATATATATATATATATATATATATATATATATATATATATATATATATATATATATATATATTATATATATATATATAAAATATGGGTGTGCCGCGGGAATTCAAGTTACACCTGTAGTGTGCCGCAAGTTGAAAAAGGTTGGGAAACGCTGCTTTAGAGCGAGGCATTTTGAGAGCCTGTTAGAAATTTGCGTTCTGGCGTGTATGACAAATGTCGGTAAAGTGCATCTTTCTGTTTCTACTGCGCATGCACCAGTCAATTTTCATGAAAGATCATAAATAATCCTGACAATTGCTGTAATATTTATGAACGAATACGTAATAGAACCTATATTAACATCATTCGTCAAAGTAAAGAATACCGTAAACATAAAACAATTTCAACAGACTATTAATCAGGCCAAAATAGGCTTAAACTTCAGAGAATACAAAATAAATTTCATACGGTAACAAAAGATTGAACATGAAACGCTTACTATATTTTCAACTTGGCACATTAGCCGAGTGGATTAAGGCATTCGGTTAGAGATTCTGAGGCACCAGTCAAGAGTAGTTCGAATCCCACCACAGTACAATTTGATTTTACCTCTTCTTGACGTTTCTGTTTGTGATCCTACCGGATTCTATTAAATATAATTTCGTAATACGCTAAAATATACGTAATATTTGAAGTTCTTAACCTCCAATTTTTACATTTTTCAAGCTCAGTTGAGAAGAAAGAGGGAAAATAAAAGTACAAAGATTTACAATAATTACTTAGCATTTACTGTCATTGTAATTGTGGATATTTTATTTATGAAAATGTATAATTAACTAAAAATATATTTAGTAGGTCACATGTCTCCATTTTTCGATTCTAACTTGAAAGTTACAGTTTAGGCGGTGACATATCGAAGACCCAGGGGGTTGAGGGGGTTGTAACCCCTCCCATTGAAACTTTTATATTCTATTGAAATAAAAAGTGTTTCAGTTTATAATCTTGGAAAAGCAACAATCACTGTATGTGGAGAACGGTTTATTTATACTACGATTTATCACTTCCAAATGTGTAGAACAGCGTTTCCCAACCGGTGTGCCGCGGCACAGTGGTGTGCCGCGAATGGGTCGCTGGTGTGCCGCGAGGAAATCGGAACAAAATTATTAATTCTATAGCAATCAAATTGCAAGACATACAGAAAAAGGTATATTTGTATTTCAAATTACTACTATGAATCTAAAATTTAAAGTTTCATACTGTGTTACTTTTCTGTAGAACATTTTTCTGTACATTTCTAATTTTGAAAAAAAAAAGTATTTGTTATCATTGTTATGACCATTATTGCTTCTTTATTGTTGCAGACTATTTCGTAACTTGAAATTTTAAAATATTATTCAATCCTTCCGGCAAAGTAAACATGCATACGAATTACCTATATTTGTGTTTTAAAAGTAAAAGAGATTCGTTTGTTAGTTCGTTATTTAGTGATCCTCCTTCTTAATGAAAGGTTGGATACAGTTTTCGAAAAAAAAGTGTATTTTTAACAACTTGAGCCCTATATCTGATTGTAATTGTTTTCTATTTTTAAATTAAAATGAAAAATAAGCATAATGATTTACCACGGGGAAAAAACAGTGGTCTAGCTTTCTTCTCTGTGAGAAGGATGTCAGTAATCAGAAAAAAATACTACAGTATTTTATATTTTCAAATAATAATAATAATAATAATAATAATAATAATAATAATAATAATAATAATAATAATAATAATAATAATAATAATAATAATAATAATAATAATATGTGTGCCGCGAGAATTCAAGTTACCCTGAAGTGTGCCGCAAGTTGAAAAAGGTTGGGAAACGCTGGTGTAGAAGATGTGACTGGATATTGTGTATAATCATTCAAGAAATATAAGACAACGAAGGGACTTCGTAAATCCTTCACGCCACCCCAGGAGGAGGAAGTGCGTCCCGCCGTCCCTCGGTTGGGAACTACTGCTTGCGAGGGAAACATTGTAACAGCGTGTAAGCGTTTCATTCCTCGCCTTCCAATTGAACTGTCTGTGTACTGCGCATGCGCCAGTCAATTTCCATGAAAGATCATAAATAACCCTGATACTTTCTATAATATTTACGAAAAAATGTGTAATAGAATCTATATCAACAAAATACATCATTCGTCAAAGTAACGAAAACGTGTTCATGTAACAAATTAATAGATATATTATATCAAAGTAAATTAGGTTTAAATTTTAGGCAATAGAAAAAATGTTATTCTGTAATAAGAACTACTGCTCGAAGCCTTTGCTACAATTACTAGTTGTTACCATAGCCGAGTGGTCTAAGGCGTTCGCTTATAAAGAACCTTCCGAACTTACTTCGAGTCCCCGCCGGGTACAACGTTTTTCTCTCTTTTTTTGTCACCTGTTCTCGATATTTCTGTCTGTGTTCCTGTCGGATTCGATTAAATAGAATTCGAATAGAGACCAATATATATGATAAATAATCATTTATTTGCGAGTCTGCACTCGTACAATATACATTTTCGAGATTTTGATTTTGGAA
Source organism: Thermobia domestica (assembly GCF_964235325.1). Classification (NCBI taxonomy): domain Eukaryota; kingdom Metazoa; phylum Arthropoda; class Insecta; order Zygentoma; family Lepismatidae; genus Thermobia; species Thermobia domestica. The sequence goes on from NC_137464.1 coordinate 258,396,210, forward strand.
ATGAAGTGTATATAATATTGAACAGTAAAAATAGTAAAATAAAAAAAATATTCGTATAAATATTGATTAATTAATTAGTGTTAAACATGGCTTTCCAATCAGAATTATATAGAGAGGACTTACTTCTAAGTGCAATCCGAAAACAAATATTTGAGTTTTAATCTGACCCAAAGTTGGTAACTTACAGGATAATTTATACATGATCGATATTGTAATTTTTATGCTTTTATTATAACCCTCTATAAGTTATGATTTTACCAATTCTAAATGTAGAACGAGAAACAAGTGTAATATTATATTTGTTACGAAAAGCTTTTAAGCAATGATGCTTTCAGGACGTGATCTGAGGGAGAATTTGAGACCCCTCTCGAGCTAAGAAATTTCCGCCTTCAGGACCATATATTCGATCGTGCTCAATGCGGACTACCAATGTTTGCACTCCACCCGCATATTGAAATTCCCCCCGAGGATAATTTTCTGAAGTCACCACTGTTTATAAATAGTTTTTCGTTACAAATCAGAGGATAATGGAGTAGTGAGTATACTTCATTTTTTTAGCTATGGATTTAAGATTCGCATTTCATATAATGTTCCGTTCTAATCGAATTTGAAACAAAAGAAGTTTTCAATGAGTTACTCAAAGAAATATTTTCAGCCTCCGGATGAAAATAGGAAGACACTTAAAAAAGAAACAACTTGCTACAGGACTTGAAGTCACAAACATGTGATTGATTGTGTATCGATCCAAACCACTCGACCGTTTTGCAGGCCTTTTGCACCTCCTATTTTTCCTTTTGTGAAAGCAGTTTACTGTTCCATATTCGCTTTTGTTTATTCCGATATGACTATGAGTTCTCAGTAAATATTTGGACGTTACAGCTCTTGCAATGTATAAAAGTGTTTTTAGAATAAATCACAATCGATATTATGTCCTAATAACATACGTAAAACAGGTTGAATTCGTGAAATGATTGAGGTTGGACTGAGCGTAAATGTTTTCATAGTTAGGAGCCTGGATATGCAAACTCGCTTAACGTGGGGATTTAATTTTGTAAAATTTGATACAAATTTACTAATTGACGGTGTGGAAGAGTGAGTAAAATCTGTGACTCGTGTGTAAAGTGTACCGGGTTCGATTTCTGTTCGAGTCACACATATCTTTTTTTCTTCAACCAATAAAGTAGGCATTTGTAACTATAAGTAAAATATTAATTCATCGTAAGTTTATAATGAATAAAACAATAGAAATTTTCAAATCACTTGTAAAATCTTTCAATGTTCCATGTTAACTGGCAGACCAAATTTAATCTATTCCGTAAATATACTGATATCACGAGTTATATTATGGTTACGACCAGTGGCGTATTTGCGATTTTATTTCGGGGAGGGGCTTTGCCAACTTTAGTCATGGAAATGTGAAAATTCTCGAAGATATTTAATTTACTTTAATATAGTAAATAATATTTCGGGGGGGGGGAGCTTAAGTCCGGAAGCGCCCCCAATAAATACGCCACTGGTTACGACAGTCGTTGTGTAATAAATGTTCTTGACGCTTCGTGTCTACATCTGTTAACAATGTACGAATTACAAAGGAGCGTGTCGTACAATTTATGCAGCGAGTAGAACGTTAAGACGGTTTTTCTCCGTTAGTTTTGGTCATTGCGCTCCCCCAGTTTGCAATATTAGTTCTTTAAATGTGCACTAACAACTCGCAAAAAGTGGCCCCGAAGTTCACTTACCAAAGTCTGCCTTCCCTTTGTGAGTGTGCCGACCCCCCCCCCCCTTCCGGAACATTAATTCTGAAAGAAAGACTGCTTTCACCGAATACTGATTTTTGTTTCTAATCTTATAGACATATCTGCTGAGGTGGTAGTCATAATTTACGTTTTAGCGAAATATTTCTGAATAGAATTTCGTTCAGAAAAAGGATGACTTCAAATCTATACTTCGTGCACATTATGGATTACAGGGGATACCTAGTACTTTGCCGTACTATGTAAGGTATGCCGAACAATTGTTCGTAAGGAGAGTGCACAAGAAAGTAAAAAAAACCAGTGTCATCTTTAGATTTTTATTCAAAACTTTCAATTGAAAAATAATTCGTTGAGCATTAAGACAATTTTAAACAAATTCAAAATACTTTGATGGATTCCTAATTGTAATTCTTAATTCAGAAATCTGAGGACGTCTATATTCTAAGTGACGAAAATACCAGAATTTCTTGTCTAACGAGTTAATTGGCTTCCTAGCGTAATTCTTTATTTCTTTTCTGTACACGAAAATACATAGATTAATACCTATGATATTAATCAAATAAACTTCTTTCTGACCTAACAAGCAATTATTATAACCACACTTATTTCTAATTTAATATGATGTATAACTCTTGTTATAGATGTTATATCAGCTTGAGAGTTTATACTGTAAAAGTTATAGGAAGAGAGTCCTTAGCTATCTGATGATTAGGCTGCTCTAGAGTGTATTAACTGCTAAGAGGTGTGGGATTAAGCATTGTTCTATTGTTTAATTATTATTTATTATTTAACACTATTTTGAAGAGGGAACATAATTAAATTAACTCTCGTAGAAAATAATAAATATTTTCAAAAACAATTGTTTCAAAAACTTTATCACATGAATGGTAACTAATGAATGTAGGTGTGCAGTTAGCACTGGCGCTTCAAAATCAGGAGTCTCCGTGTTTCAATTAAGCATATGCCTTCTTGGCTAGAGATTCTCCATCCCATTACACGGAGGCAGGGATGCATATTTTTAATATATAGGCCATGGCTGAATTAATAAATATTCTGTTCATTTTTTGTTAATGTTTCAGTGCACCTGGATCTTTTGGGCTATCAACTTTATCTAAAATCTTTTAAATAAATAAAACACATAACGCAATCACCATAATTTGATCGCACATTGAATACAAGAGCGAAGTCAAAACATACTCTTACAAAACATTATACAGCTCAATGAAGACAATAAATATAAATTATTTATTCTAAATGAACGTTTAAAATAAATGTGAATACCATATTGTATGTATACTGATTATCAAATAATTTCCCTAATTTCAGAGATTCAGTTATTCATATAAGATTGAATACTAGCATATGCAATCCTTCTAGTTAGTGGTTTTATACAGGTTGTTTCAAAACAACACCGACAAAATATTTGGGATGTGATTAATGACACCAAAATAGGACAAAAAGTATAGACCAGTCTGGGTGCACAAATGCTTCCTTTCGGAGTTATGCCAAAAAATATGAAAAATGAACTTCAAAGGTCCATAGGTCCAAACCTATGGCACCCACCGTGGTCGGGTCAAGACTTCACTTAGGAACTATATGTGCTCTCTCCAAATATCCAACTTTCACAATCCTGCGGTACTTCCGCAACAATATTTATAGAGGTAGTTGGTGAGTACTTCAAATTATATGCCTTTAGCCAAACTCCCTTTATAGAAATTGTTGCGTGAGTACCTTACGATTCTAAAACATGCATTTTTTGATAACGCACATATTAGTTTCTAATTGAAGTCTTGACCCGACTACGGTAGGTCCCATAGTTTGGACCTATGGACCTTTAAAATTCATTTTTTTTTTTCATGTTTAAGGCAGCCTATAACTCCGAAAGGAAACATTTCTGAATCCAGGTTGGTCCATATTTTTTGTCTTGTCTTGGTTCAGGAATCACCTCCCAAACGTTATCGGTATTGTTTTGAAACATTCTGTATATTTGATACCAAATAATAGGTATGGTTCGGAAGTATAAAAAAGATAATAATCAAAATTCAGTAAGGGTTATCAAATTTGCTTTGGAAACATTTAGTTAAGAATTTCAAAAGTACTTTAAGAAATTTATTCCAATTTAGAGATACGAATCCACTTTATTTTAATGGCGTAGAGAACTCGGATTCGATTCCCCGTGGGAGCTCATGTGGTTCGGATTCCACGTGAGTTAGTAGGTCCACGTCTAATATAGCCTCGCTGCTGAACGGGACGTTAAACTCAAAGTCAACTCAACTCAATCCAACTTCATTTCAAGTTTGGTTATGAATACAAATTTGCTTTAAATCACGTGCAAAGAAAATACAATTTTCGACTATTGCATTTTCCTTTTTCATCAGTCAATAATGAAGTCCTACGTTTTCAATGCAAGAGACGTCTTCTTAATAATTCCAAACAATGGTAGTAATTAGGTATCTCTCTTGTATATAATTTTTAATTACGAAGGAGTGTTACGTATGAAATTTTGGCGGCTTGGCAGTCAATTGTGCAAGGTATTGTTAAGCAATAACCACTAGTGAGAGGCTAGAGTAGAGGTAGCATTTCGGCTTTACGTAGTGAAGGTTGCGAGATCGAATTCCATTCCAAGCAAATTTTATTTTTTTAAATATACAGTGAAACCTGTCTTCAGAGGAATCGAGCGGGACTCGCAAAAATTTCCGGTAAATACAGGTTTCCGCTTAATGGAGATAGACCTTTCCGTTAAAAAATATATATATGCTTATAACGGACATAATGGAAAATACATTGATGTACTCAACTTGTTCAATTACAGTAGTTTTTCCTTCTACAGATGAATACCCCCCCAAAAAAACTTAAAATAAACACAAAATATGCTGTGCACACTTTCCTTTATTTTTCCCAATAGTCAAGCAGGATTTTTTGCATACATTGCTACTACTTGGCTGCGGTATACTTCAGGACACAGAAAAGCTTTCTCTGGAATTTTGAAAGTCCTCTGAACTCTTTCCTCCTTGTTTTCACGACACGTGATGGAGATATATAACTTCTGCTTTACCTCAATTCCTTTTTTCCAGAACTTTGTTTTGTCAGTTTTCTTCTCATTTTTGTTGGCTGTCGCTAGTTGCTACACAAGCGGAACAAAAGTACGCCTACAAAGAAGACTGACAGCTGACATGCTACTTAGGACTAGCGAAAAATTGTGGGAGCTGAATATGAGTAGTGATTGACGAAGGTCAACACTGCCCATAAAGATTTAATAAAAGAACGAAGTATTTATTGCAGACAGTATATGTTTACCCTCTCACAGGATGTTTAAAAATTTTCTAAACGATGTAGTCTGAAACTCAGAATTTTCCGTTAAAGGTTTATTTTGATTTTCCGTTGTCCGCATAACACAGTTTCCGCTTAATGAAGGGACTTTTACATGTCTTTTACTCCAAAATCCATGGGACCATGAAATATTTCCCTTTAAGACAGTTTTCCGTTTAATAAAGGGTCCGTTGAAGGGAGGTTTTACTGTATTTGGATGATTGCATCACAATTTTTTCTGCATGCTTATTCACATATTCACATAACATTTTATGGATGAATTGTGGCCCTTAAAAGGGCTGTTTGAAACTAAACATGTTCTTAATATGATGTCCAGTGACTACCTGCTTCAACAACCGCTAACATTCGACGAGGCATTCTTTCTATCATTCGACGGACATAGCCCGTGCCATTCGTAGCAAGATCTTCCCAAGCATTAACGACCGCATCCCAGAGCTCATTGGAAGTTCTAGGAACTTCATTAGCCCATTTCTCCCTCAAACACCTCTTTACCTCTGCCCAGACATTTTCTATTGGGTTAAGATCTGCTCCACTTTGCTCTGCCAGCCACTCTTGGACAACTCGTGACGTATGGACAGGTGACCGATCGTGTTGAAAGTGGATTGTTCCCTCAGGATAACGTTCGCAAACAGATGGCAGCATAATATTCTCCAAGATGAACTTATACTGCGCACCTGTAAGACGCCCATCAATCCTGTGAAGATATCCAAATCCATCTGCAGAGATCCAGCCCCAGGCAGCCACTGATATGCGTCCGCTGGAACGCTTGTGCCATATGTATCGAGGATCGAACCTGGAACCTCTCTCACGAAAGACACAGACTGGTCCATCATTTGCAGAGGAAAAAATACATTCATCGCTGAAAATGTCACTTGTCCAGTTCCGATGCATATTTTCCTCTGTAAATTGACGTCGTCGTCTGATGTGTTCCGCAGAAAGAAATTTCTTATTGGCTGCACGCCGAGCGAAGAGATTAGCCTCCCTGAGTCGCCTAATAGCTGTTTGACGTGATCCAGGAAAGTCAGCGGCTTGTCGCAGTTGACGCGAATTTGAATGGGGAGTTTCCTTGGCTTGTTCAACCAGACGACGGTCTTGCTCGTTTGTGGTAACTCGCCGTCTCCCATTACTACGACGACGAATTGTTTCCCCGGTAACACGATATCTGTGTGCCCACCGCTGACCTGTTGTAGGGTGAATGCCTACATGTTCCACGGCTTGCTTAGCGCTGTAACCTTCGTCAAGAAGCGTTATGAAACGAATTCTTGCTTCCTCCATGACGCCTACCACTCAAATATAAGTGAATGTATATCTAAAAGAAATCCCATATATTACGTGGCATTTACTAGACACGAACTCCCTTTTATCGAATTTTGATTGGTTGTCATATCAGATATTTGGTAGTGTGAATTGAGTCCTTACTTAATAGCCCTACAGTATCACACGAAACACAGCCAGAGGCGTTTTCTTTCAGCTTTACCTTTGAATGTGCATAATGTAACTTGTATTCTCTAGGCGTTTCAATAACCAAACACACTTAACTTCAGAACTAGTAACAGTATATATGTATATCCCTCAGTTTCATTCCATGACATCTAGAATACTTCTTACAGCACCGAGGTTATATAAGACGTAGACTTACAGACTAGCGTTTAATTTGAACAAATGCACATTCACCGATAATCGAATCAGGCCCGTATCCAGGGGGTCTAGGGGGGCCGGCCCCCTAAATTTTAGCTGCCCCCTAAAAGTTTCACGGCAGGCTTGCAAATGAACTATAATATGGTTGGATCGGGCCTCCCCTAACTTTAGCCGGACCCCCTTTACATTTTTGGGCTGGCTACCGGCCTGAATCGAATCCAAAGTGCCCCCATTCCTTTCACAAGGATACCCCTTAGCTGCAAGTGAACGCAACATTCCTTTAAATTATATATACCTGAACCACTTTAAATCACATATAGACCCTATTTGATTCATTTTTAATTTTCTTCGTAACAATAAATCCTATTTAATGTGTGTATACAATTTACCGGTAAAATAAGTACAACTGAAATAGGAAATAGCAATGGGCAATTCCAGAATTTTTACTTCCCGGTATCCGGAAAGTAAAATCGGAAACATTCTAGATTTCGGAAAATTCCGATTTTGGAAAAAAATTGGAATTCGGAAAAATTCCGGATTTCAGTAAAATTCCGATGTCCGAAAAATTTCGTATTTTTTCCGAAGTCCGGAATATTTCTAAATTCCGGAATTTTTCAGACATCGAAATTTTTCCGAAATCCGGAAAGTAAACTTACCGGTTTCGGAAAATAATTTTTCTTGTTTCCGGATCGCGAAAAATTTTGGCCATCGCTAAGAAATAGTAGACTGTAATCTATTTATTAAGGGTGCATTTCGTGCTTGCGTTTTAACCTGCATCTGATTGCTTCAGAGAAAAACGTAAAATTTCTACATTTATTTCTTTAATAGCAAAGATGTCCGTTCATTGTACGGGAAAAGTAGTTTTATTTGAAAAATATTTTGAAGGTTGTTTGGACCTTCTTCCTCCTCTCAGAATGCATATTTGAATTGAAGTGAACTGATGTAAACTAAGCTCGACTCAAGTGCTTACTATGTGCACAAATTCATTTCAAATGGTTGAGTCGTTTTTCGTGGTGAAACAGAAAATATCGATGCAATTTTATACTGTTTATTGAGAAAACAGAGGAATAGTTGCGCTTCCTCCTAAAAGCGAAATTTTCGGAAACTTTGGCTCTTGTGTCTAGTTTTAACAAGGAGTTTATATGCCAGATTCCATATTCCAATCATTTGGGGTTCGTGATATACTATATATATATATATATATATATATATTTGCATAATTTTTAAACCGACTATCCCCCTAGAGCATTTTAATGAAATTGACATGACAAAAGCAATGTCGAGTTAACTGTTCATAACTTCAATTTAAACACTTAAGAAATTTTTGAAATTTTCCTATCATGATGAGACTGTATTGTATTCGAATGCGAAAATAGTCATGGTAGAAATTGCTCCTTCCCTACGTGCAAACGGAATTGTTCAAAATACTAGAACGAGTGCCTATATATTTTAAATTAGGAATATATACGATGACTTTCGTATTCTTAAATTAAAGATCTCGTAAGATACTTTATTTTTATGTATACTTTGAATCATGTTGCTCTCCTTAGTATATGTGTCCGTCCTTATTAAAGTAAAATAAATAAATAAATGAATAAAACATTGAGGTGGAAGAGAGTGCTAACTATGCGTAGCTATTATCATGTTACCTTCATTAAAATATATTTACTAAAAGATTAGAGATATTCAAAATGTATGCCAAAAATATATCTTCTTAGGCTTCTTACTTACGTACTACAAACCTAAAACAAACAAAATTGAGACTTTGTAAAACAGAACAAACCTAACACAGGCAAAAACTTTTATAGTTTGTAAACAATTCAACACCAGTTTCATATTTCTATCTTATTTCTAGCCTGAGTTATCAATTTCTGTAATCAGGGAAGGACTTCTCGGACACCCTGTATGTTCCATACATCTAATCTTCCCGTGACAAGAACCGGCATTTCAACTAGTATATTGCGTAAATGAAATCAACCTTGACTATATCGTCGAAACGTAAAACTAAAAGAAGAATTTTAGGAATGATCCAAAAAATGAATCAAAAGATTGCGATCTTGGCCAAGAATTAATTTGTGAATCAAGGGCACAAAATTTTTGAATGTCCCTAAATCAAGTATTCGTATTTTCGACGGAATAAGCACATTACACTGCGTTATGTGATAGTTTGGGTTTGGCTACACTAAGGAGCATTATTAGAACAAAACATTGTTCCTTAAGGAATTCACAGAATCAAGCTTTCCTTTAAAAAAAAAAAAATGTTACTATAGGGTAAGGGATTCGAAGTGATGATCGTGGAAAAACAAAGTATGTAAAGAAGAAGCTTTAACCGACTACTCTACGAAGGCATGGTAAGGGTTGCACCTTGGCAGACGCATGTAACGAAACCACTAACACAAAATGCCTGATCGCTTCGCAAATTTTGTAGCTTATTTCTATTTATTCCTTTGTTTAAATGTAAAATACTTAATAGCAATGACTGTTAGAGCTGTGCCACATGTATAGTAACTAACCTTATGACAGATTTACGTTGTATTTCTAACAAAGCATAAAATTCCCTCCCTCTTTGTAAATTTCCCTGCGCGTTTGCCACGTTTACGAAAATGGAACTTAGAATTTTTCAATGAAAGTTTCGGAGATTTCTTTTTTTCATTATAACTTGCTTATTTCTTAATTTTTTGTATAAATATTTTTTGGAAATATGTGTTTTGTTTTTCTGCTTATTTCCAAGAAGAAATATGACATTTTCGATCACAAGAAAGAGAGTTATTTCTATTTATGTAATTTCTAAAGACATGCGACAACAATTTTGGACACAAGTGTACATCTGTAATTACGTACAATTTAATTACGACTTAAGAGCATTACCATATCACCTATGAGATTTTCATATATGGATGTGAATTCATGTACCAGCGTTATTTTAAAATTTATATAGTTTTAAATAATAATAATTACACGCACCTTAATGCAAATACTACTGCATGGAAAACAGCAATTATTTATGCACATTGCATAACTTCATTTCCTATCGTAAATACAGGGTGTCAAAAAATTCAAATGCCAAAATTTGCTGGGTAATTCTTTATATCAAATGAAAATAAAACGTTCTAATGAACATGTGTCAAGTGTTATAAGCCGCCCTAAACGCAATCAATCACATTTTAAACCCTAGTTTTAAAATAATGGAACATATCGTAAGTAGTTAAAGAAATTCGGCAAGAACTAGTATTTCCTCTATCTAAATATCCATAGATACACTTTTAACCCTAGGACCACGGGCGGCGATTAGGGGGGCAAAGGGGGGCAGTTGCCCCTCCACTTTTTGAAATGACCCATTAATGTATATAGTTTCATTTGGAAATATAAAGTTTTGTATGTATTATTGGTTCATAGAATACAAATGGTGCCATAAAATATTTGCCGTTCCATGAGTACGTATTGGTTATCTTTCCGTGAAGTTAAGAAAGCTACAGAAATTGCGTTTTAAAAATGCCACTAAAAATGGCCCAAAAATTAAGCTGTTGGAGCGAGCACATATTCTTTCATTTTACGTCTACAATATTTGTGGACATTTTCATTTATTACAGTATATTTCTTTCTGGGCTCGTGGAGTTGAATTTCGTATTTTTAGGAGGGGGGGCCTTTGTCACACTTTTGTTTTTCTGCACAAAATCAAAAACACGTAATCATTTCTTTTCTTTTCTTTCTTTATTTTTGCGTATTGTTCCTACACAAACTATCGTTGCAATTATGTCCAACCGTTTTTCCCAGGAAAATACGAAACATCTATTCCTTCGTTTTACGTTTATAGCATCTGTGCACAATATTATTCACTTTGGTTCACTTCTTGTCTTTCGGGACTCAAATTTCAAAATTTTGCGTGGGGCTTTTGCCCCCTAAAACTGTTTTTCCGCTGAAAAGAAAAAACATGCATTCGTTTATTTCATGTGTAATATCTACCTGCTAAATTTTATCAAAATCGGAGTGTTACACTTGGGAAGTGTTACATGTGAGAACAGCAGAATTGTATGAGAAGAGTCTTTGGGAAATTATACTGTAACTCGTTACAATCCAATAAAACAATTACCTGTGAATAATTAATTTTTAAATTTTGTTACCCAGAAATAAATTTCCTTCTTGCAAATTTTAATATTATATTTCTGAATAGTGTTTTACTTCATAATAAAACGTTCCTTTTGCGAAAAAAAGAAAAGGTTTGTATTTAGTTTTACGTTCCATGGTTTTTCCGGGTAGGCTAAGGAAGACTTGAATTTACTGATTATAGTGGAACCCGAACCACTTTGGTCACTCAATGCTCTCCCACCAGGAATCGAACCTTGAACCTCATACGCCAAAGGCATGCGTGCTTGCCACTAGACCAGCGGGGAGGGATAAAACAAACAAATATTGGAATATGTAAATTAAATTCACAACCAGACGTGGCTAGTGAGGGAAGTTGTAAGCCAAAGCGTTTCAGACAAGTCACACGAAAACGAAGTGCATACTGCAGCAGTTGGGATTGGCGAATTTTTACAGGGAGAATGAGAAAGTCCGATTTCTATGGAATGGTGAACGGATTTGTTTTCTTTCTCTCTGACAAGGGTCAGAAGGGATGGATTACTTACAGCAAATCGTACCAGAAGAAACTGAAGAATTCCTAATTTATTTTGATCAACATTACGTATCAGGTAGTCTCTGGCATGGGGCGGATCCAGGGGGGGCGATCGGGGCGATCGCCCCCCCATAAGAGGAAACTTTCTTATTTTATATATATAAATAAAACCCATTCCAAAGTTAGAGCCCTTAAAGGTAGCAGTATGACAACCCACCGCCCCCCCCCCAGAAGTCGGTCCTGGATCCGCCCCTGGTCTCTGGAGTATGCTACTTTCATCTTATGGTGATCTTACGATTCGATTTCTTTGCTAGCCTCTTTTGTTTCCTCGCAACATACCCGTTCATATAGCAACATTACAGAAAGAGACGAACGAGTAAATTGACAGAAGCTTCGAATTTGAAATTCCAAAAGGTTGAACCTGTTCATCCTTCCTTGTGCATGGACATTGCAAAAGGATGAGGCCATGGTTTCAGCTGCATCGAACAAGAGTAGCGAGATGAATTACCGAAGAAGAGGGTAAAATGGAAGACGATTAACCTTCAAAGGCGCTTGTTCAACTTATTGATGGATTATTCTCAAGGAAACACCATACTCGTTCAATATCTGATTGGAATTGATTACTGCATAAGGCTGTAACTTTAGGGCATAATGTGTACAATAAGGTTCGTAGAGCGATTAACTTATTGGTTCGTAAAGTAACGTTCTTTTTATTATAGAACGTTACGTTTTTCTTCAGTGCTTGTAGTGTATGATATCAATTGCTTAACTATATACATTTATATTACGCATGAAGTTGTGAAATATGTATCAGACTTAATGCGGCTAGCTTGTTAGATTTTTTTTTCTGAAACTGTGTAATACCATATGATAATTTGACTTTTTCTTTTTTGGTATCAAAACCGATGTTGTTATATAGTCAGAGTTACCATATGTCAGGTTTTTATCGGGACAGTCCCGGTTTGAAAGCTCTTGAAATGAAATGAAACCTTGAGTAGGATAGAGAAGACAGTGATTGTGAGAATGAATGAAATGGTGGAATGAAGAAAGTGAGAGAAAACGAGAGAACTCCGAGTTTATCCATGCACGCAGCGTCTGACTACCACAAAGCCCATTTGACGGAAGATGGGATAAAACCAGGGATCCCATGAACCAGATGTGAGTGTTTCTACCACTGAACCACCGTGACCTCCATGAAGACTCTTATCCCGGTGTTTAGCCAGTTTACACTTTGTCCCGGTTCTCAGTCGTGAGAATATGTTCACCGTTTTTTGTATGCCTTATCCTCATTGCGGTATTCTAGATTACGTCTGTTTTACATAGTTTTCACATTAAAAGCTAAATATGTAACCTTAGTTTATAGTACATTTAAATATTGTAGAGCATTGCATACCACGGAGTACAGTTACATACATGCATGCATACATATATATATATATATATATATATATATATATATATATATATATATATATATATATATATATAACTATGTTTCTGCGTTTCACCCTTTCCCCCGGAGGTTATGATTCATTGAAGCGTCATAATCAATGCTATTGGCTGGTCTCTCTGTCTCTCTCTCGTTCTCCCTCTCTCCCTCTTCATAACAGTCTTACTTAGTGGACGCTAAGTACACGGAACATGGATGTAAGAAAATAACAGGAATTAAGACCTGTGGAAAGAGTGGTAAAATGAACTGGACATCCCTGATTGTGAGATAAAATCAATATAAAATTCCTTCTGTGAGCCAGAAACACTGGGCGCTAAGTCTACGGGCGCTACATGCATGGAACCCTAAAGATGCAAGGCCGTGGGCAGTCGCCCACCACTTGAAACGCCTCTGAACTAGAGGTCTACACGTGCTCGGGCCTACAAAGCAAGCATCACTTCGGGCCCGGGAGGGGTTCGGGCGGTAGCTTCATTTCAGATTTGGCTTGAGGGGGGGCAAGACCCCTTGATATATATAAAATTTCGCGTTTTTCACTGACTTACTACTATTATATTGATAAAATATATATAAATCTTAAACTCAGAGGGGCAAATGCCCCTTCCTGCCCCCTAAATGACGCCTCTGGGTTCGGGCTGTGAATTTTTAAATATACAACCATATTTCTCGGACTTTTTCTGGCCTAACTTTGTAAAAATTGGTGCCTTCCATTTCAACTCAGTCAAAAAAGTATAAAATTGTACCATCACCATCTCAGATATTGTTGAAACTTTTTTTTATAGCAAATAGACATGTTTTTAAGAGACTCATATTTTTTTGTTTTGTCAAAAAAAAAAATTCCCGCCAAGTAATGGGCCATCAAAGACGGGGAGTACAATTTATGAATTGTGGAAGACATGGAAAATGGTCAACCTCGGAGCCTCACCATTCGGCTATGGAGACAGGTAGAGTTATAATTCTTGTTGTGGTATGTAAATAGGGATATAAATAAACTATATTTTATTATAGTTTGGTTTGTGCATGCGTATCTTTTTGTAAATAAAATAACAAATAAACGTCAATTTATCTGAAAAGTCGAAGTTTGCGAATTTTTTTCGAGCACTTTCGGTCCGAATTTTAAAATTCTGTTTCCACGGTTGGTAATACCTGGTTACCTGCTTTCCGAAAAAAATTTGTATCGCTTCTGTGTGCAACTGTTTTGTCGCAAAAAAATTCGAGAAATTGTAAAATTTTCAAAAAACGCCATTTTTGGGCGCCATTTTCTCGAAAACACAATTTTTAAAAATTCTGAAATTTTGTCAGATGGTTCAACTTTACATGAATAACAAACACATCAAATACCATTCTCGACCAATGCTTCATGAATTAACTGCAGCCTTTTAAAGTTAGCGAAGTTTCGTGAACTTTGATGTCACAGTTAGCAACACTGGGTACAATAAAAGTGCAATGATTTGATGATGTTTGTGGTTCACATTCATTAAATGAAGAATAAAAGGTTTTCTTGGCTGTTTTTTCATTATTTTGACCAAGAAGGCTCTCTTAAATAGTAAAATGAGCCTCCCCCTACTCCTCCGTTTTCTTAAACCGAAATAATCTGAGGTGGAAATTACGATTACGAAACGCAGAAATTTCAAGTTCACTTACTTACAATGGTCTTCGGAAACAAATTTCACTGATTTTTTTATTTTATTATTATTATTATTATTATTATTATTATTATTATTATTATTATTATTATTATTATTATTATTATTATTATTATTATTATTATTATTATTATTATTTACATGGACCAATCATTTGCCTGATTGGTGTCTTCTTCGCTAATAGCATGTAACCGTGCAGGTGCTCCAATAGGTGCTGGCTCACTCACAACTCGTCCAGGAGTGGATCTAGGGGGAAGAAACTTTTTTATTTTATATATAAATAAAACCGATCTCAGAGTTTGGAGCTCGTAGCTCTAAGTAGCAGTATTACCCCCTCCCCCCTTCGAGAAGTCCGTCCTGGATCCGCCGCTGCGTAGCACATTGTAGATAGTCACAAATGCTGAAAGTCCATGTGGAAGCATAAACAGCACTTCAACTTCACGTAATTCATGATTTATTCATAATATTTCTGCTACGCACCACTGGTTATCACACATATATGTATGTAACAAAAGTTCCTTTTTTGCAGATTTCTTAAATCTACACTTTGAATTGCAGAAGTTCGATTTTGGGGGAAGCATGAAATTAGTTCATGGTGACCCGTTACTGCCATAAAAACTTCGCCATTTTCCGAAAGCCAAAGATGACTTCGTTGAATACCAGTTACCGGTCGCATACTTTCCCTTTTTTTCTTCCGGAAGTCATCGAATTCAGTTCCAGGCAACAAAACGAGAGTAATACCAGGAGTTTGTACTTGCACTATACTCACGAATTCTTCTGCGGTTTTAGTGGGGGCGCGGTGGCTCAGTGGTAGAGCGTTCACATCCGGCGCTTGGGGTCCCTGGTTCGATCCCAGATCGCGCCGTGTGGGCTTTGTCATAGACAAACACTGTGCTCGTGGGTTTTCTCGGGGTTATCCCGTTTCCTCCCACTTTCTGCATTCCACCATTTCATTCATTTCTCATAATCACAGTCTTCTTTAGCCTAACCGGCATAAGCGTTGGACGTAAAACTTAAAGATTTCATTTCATTTTTTTCTTCTGCGATTTTAATACTGTGTATCTGTATTTGCCTAAGGTTATGCCGCGTTGCCACATTCTTTACACTCCCGCCTTAATACCGTCGCAGAGACCCTTGCATCGCCGGTTTCACTGCAAAATCACTGCTGATCGGACCTGTCTGCATCTCGAACATCTGAAAGCGATTTTTAAAGTGGGATGCAGCACCATCAGAAATTACTGACACTGTTTGGGAAATTGTAGACACTTATTTTCTCGTATTCAAACCTTTTTCTATAAAATATATTTTCGTTTTTCTTCGAGTATTTTTAGAATCTTGTCTATGGCTATGAGTACATGAGCCGAATCGTGTGTTTTATCGTCGTTTATTACAATAAAACTGTCAGTTGTTTCATATTCCGGTGATAACTCTGAATTTCATTTTGCAGAATAAAAGTTCAGTTTTCAGCGAAGTCCACATGAAGTAAAATAGAATTTGTATCTTGAAATTTTATACGGTGCTTTTCGGTAGCAATTAATTCTCTTTTGACTTTCTTGATGTAGTCATGAATTACAATTCTTACAGTTAAACAAGCAATGTACAATACGAAAACAGAAAGTGGCACAGCTTTTTAACGAGATTATTGTTTTCCCATATGGCATACGTAACACTTTCATTTTCATCAGGATCAATAATTAAAGACTCCACACTTATTCCTTCCACTCCAGGACATTCACCACATTCTTGAAGAAGACAGTTGTCATTTTCTACGGATCTTACTACTAAAGGAAATAGGTCACTCATGACAGTTTCAATACAGGCTGCACCTTTGATTTATAGCAACGCAGTAGCAGCTAACTTAAAATTTGCACAATACACACACACACATACACACTTCTCTCGCGCGTGTGCGTGGGTTTTCTCGGGGTTCTCCCGTTTCCTCCCACTTTCTTCATTCCACCATTTCATTCATCTCTCATCATCACCGTCTCCTTTAGCCTAACCGGCATACCCGTGGGACGTAAAACTTAAAGATTTCATTTCATTTTTTACACTACCCTCGCAGGTTGAGGACTGGCCCACTTTAGTGGAATACTGTAAAATTCCGAGTGACTTATTCGTATGTTGGGATTGTTCTGTTTAAAAAGTCAGTAAATTTCTTTGGAACGCGTACGAAAACGTTTCGATTTTTTTTTAACTTTTTGTTCTTTTTCGATCACTGTAATGATATCGCACTTAATTGAGACTTTGTCTGGAGCATTCCAAATCATCACTGAGGTAATAGTTCAGGCTTTTTGTAGATCATGAGAATTTATTGGATGGCCATTTCAAGTAAATTAAAAATTTGTGTGTTTCGTAATCATAATTTCCACCTCAGATTATTTCGGTTTAAGAAAACGGAGGAGTAGGGGGAGGCCCATTTTACTATTTCAGAGAGCCTTCTTGATCAAAATAATGAAAAAAAAAACAGCCAAGAAAACCTTTTATTCTTCATTTAATGAATGTGAACCACAAACATCATCAAATCATTGCACCTTTATTGTACCCAGTGGTGCTAACTGTGACATCAAAGTTAACGAAACTTCGCTAACTTTAAAAGACTGCAGTTAATTCATGAAGCATTGGTCGAGAATGGTATTTGATGTGTTTATTGTTCATGTAAAGTTGAACCATCTGACAAAATTTTAGAATTTTTAAAAATGGTGTTTTCGAGAAAATGGCGCCCAAAAATGGCGAGTTTTGAAAATTTTACAATTTCTCGAATTTTTTGCGACAAAACGGTTGCACACAGAAGCGATACAATTTTTAGTCGGAAAGCAGGTAACCAGGTATTACCAACCGTGGAAACAGAATTTTAAAATTCGGACCGGAAGTGCTCGAAAAAATTCGCAAACTTCGACTTTTCAGATAAATTGACGTTCATTTGTTAATTTTTTTTTACAAAAAGATAAGCATGCACAAACCAAACTATAATAAAATATAGTTTATTTATATCCCTATTTACATACCACAACAAGAATTATAACTCTACCTGTCTCCATAGCCGAATGGTGAGGCTCCGAGGTTGACCATTTTCCATGTCTTCCACAATTCATAAATTGTACTCCCCGTCTTTGATGACCCATTACTTGGCGGGAAAAATTTTTTCGACAAAACAAAAAGAATATGGGTCTCTTAAAAACATGTCTAGTTGCTATAAAAAAAGATTCAACAATATCTGAGATGGTGATAATACATGCTCTGCCTGAATTGAAATGGAAGGCACCTATTGTGTAAAACGATACAAATTGCACCTTTCTTTCTGGAGGACTTTTAAAACACAACTGCAAAATCAAACCTCGAATTGCCGTAAATAAAAATAGAATTTTGAATTAATAATTAAGTTTCGGTAATTCGGACTTATTTCGGGCTCATTTGATTATCACAGAGCTCAGTCCGGGCTCGGGTCTAAATACTAAGACATATTTCGGACTGTGGTCGGGCCTCATATTGTAAATTCACGGGCCGGGCCCGGGCTGAAAATTCCGATCCGTGCAGACCTCTGCTCTGCACCCGCACACATTCCTTCCTAGTCCAGAAAATCTCCTCCCCTTTGCATCGTCAATAATGGTAAATTTGTTCCTCGTATATTTGCTTACTATTGTAAGAGAAGTTTAAACCAGAACTCTAAAATTTGTTCGTTCTCTGGGGTAATGTGAGTAATGCAAATTAAGAATGATATGCGTAATATACACATGTCAGAAAAACTTGATATCAATTTGAATAGACCTTGTACATAATGTTTATTTTAGAAATAATAAACTTATGCAAATATATCGAGACATCTGAAATTTAATGTTAAATAGTGGAGAGTGAGCCAGAAGGGTCGTGTACTATTCAGTTAGTCAAAGAACTCATAGCTTGAAAACTACTATTTAAACCAATGTTGAATTAAACAAATTTGTAAAAAGTAAGTTAACCATAGTTGGAAATAGTGTGTGTATTTTCTTAGGAGGAAACCCAGAAGTACATTTTCGATAAAATAATAATAATAATAATCAGTGGCGTATTTAGGGGAGAGCTTTCGGGCTTAAGCCCCCTGAAATCTTACTTACTATAGTAAAGTATATGACATATCTTGCAGAATTTTCACATTTTCAGGCAAAGCCCACCAAAATTTAGCAAAGCCCCCCGAAAAAAATCGTAAATACGCCACTGATAATAATAATAATAATAATAATAATAATAATAATAATAATAATAATAATAATAATAATAATAATAATAATAATAATAATAATAATAATAATAATCTTCCTCACTTCAATCATAGGTTGATGGGCAAGAAGGAAATTTTAAAACTTTTCTCTCCCCTGGGAGAGCTGTTTCCATAATTTGATAAGATCTCTTCTTCGTGACTGCATCTATCCTTGGTCGGGCCACGGTGGCTCAGTGGTAGAGCGTTCACCTCTAATGTATGGCGTTCTTATTTCGATCTCAGCTCGCACCAAGTGAACTTTGTGGAGGACAAACACCATGTGTGGGGGTTTTCTCGGAGTTCTCCCGTTTCCTTCCACTTTCTGCATTCAACCATTTCCTTCATTTCTCAACATCACTAGCTCCTTTAACCTACCAGGCATAACTGTTGGACGTAAAACTTATAGATTTTTCTATCCTTGGTCTTCCACTTCCTGGTTTTTCTTCTGTCTTTTCCTCTATCCACGCGGTGTCCGATCTGAGTGTCGAATAAGATAGGTAAGCATGCTCTTTCTTCTCTTTCCTATTATCTTCATGATCTGTCGTCCTTTACTAGCTTTCTTTAGTACGTCTTCATTCCTTCCCTTATTATTATTATTATTATTATTATTATTATTATTATTATTATTATTATTATTATTATTATTATTATTATTATTATTATTATTATTATTATTATTATTATTTCTACGGGTACATTTCTCTTTTGTGGCAAGATTCGCCCATTCTAAGGTTTTAAACTTTCGCTTTTGATTATAAAAATTCATTATACATTATAAAAGTCTATACAAAGAAATGTATAGGTCTACACCTTATAAATAGTATACACACATTCTACCATTATAAAAATAGTATACATCTTACAAAAATTAAATTATCAACGAAATACTTCACTACTGTCAAACAAAATTTGTACTGTGTATATATTTATATTAATTATATAGACTGTCATGTCTTTTAATCACATGGCTATCCAGCTTGCCTCACGACGATGGGCAGACGCCAATAATTTGAGTATTCTAGCAGGGAATCGAACCTTGAACCAGGCGATCAGGAGTCGAACGCTCTAACCATTAGACTATGAAACCCCATTGAATGACTATAAGGTTAAAATTCAAATGATTCTACAACAATTATCAACGAAATATTTCACTACATTTCTAACACTAACGACATTTATACTGTTGATACATTTATATTAATTACTTTATGAAAACGAAACTATATATCTGAAATTAAAACGATCGTACAAAAAGCATTTTTTTGCCAACAAAATACCTTAATATTGTCAAACAACATTTATACTCTGTGTACACATTTATATTAATTACATTATAGAAAAAATAGAATGATTATATGCTTGAAGTTAACTCATCCAAGAAGCAATTATGAATAAAATATCTTAATATTGTACACTGATTACATGTACTGTATGTACCCTTTGTGTATTACCAATACACTAATGTCTGAAAATTGAATAAAAATATTTTATATATGAAATTATTACATTGACCCCACAAAACCAATTTTTGCCGAGTCGAATACTATCTTTCAAAGACATTACTTTTAGTTTTATTACAAAGTAGAGCATTTATAGCATCTTATACGAGAACAATATAGAACTTCTTATTATGATAAAGTACATTTAACACAAATACGTTATTTAGATACAATATTTTTGTTCGTTCCAAATTTTTAATACAAACTACTGCTGCTGTTGTCTTTTTACATTTACTGTCTTCGAGTTTATTTTTGTTTGTCGAATCTAACACTGAGGTTCACGACGGAGAGGAAGTGACTGTTCCAACCGAGAATCAACAATTCCAGCGAGTATGACTGCTATTTCTATAGACGGCCGACAAAAGGGCAAAGCTGCCCAAAACAAGTTTTTATAAAAAAAAATAGAAAGAAAGGATCAGAAGCGACATTGGTTTTTAGCCTGAAGCGCTCATAAATCACTACCACGTGTCGCGAAGACTAGTAGGTCTAGAGGTTCCCAGGGCTCTCAATTCCTTCAAAAAGATCTATCCATATACTATATACAGCATAGTTGCCAAACTTACTGAAGAATATATTACAATTAATCTAACGCATGTAACATAAATTGGAGACCGTGGTTGGATTTATATGGGTCTTGTGTACTTGCATTAAAATTTTTAAGTCATTACCTGCAATACTTTGTTAGAAACTACCATATTAAATTTTACATGTTATCAAATGGAGAGTTAGAAACCTAAGCGAAGAGGTATCAGATCCCCTTAATACAATGTATTTTCTTCGGACAGTAAATTAAAACCTACATGAATAAATTACATGCCAGTATTAAGAGAATGTGTTCCCAATAGATGAGTTGTTAAGCTCGTTGCCTTGTAATCATGGGGTCCCGGGTTCGATTACCAGTGGAAACACAAGTGGTTCGAATCCCAAGTTAAGCTGTAGATCTCGTCCTTAGTACGTTATCATAATCTCATGGAAGGCAATGGCAAACTACCATAGGTTAACCTTGCCCAGGGACCTTCGGATTAAGGGTCTTCACTACAGCGAAATTAAACTACCGCTAATTTTAGTTTTTCTGTAATATTTTAAAAACAAATAAAAATATTCGAAAAGTAAAAACGTAGTGAACTAGACAATACGATTTTGCATGGGATACAGTTATCGGAACTCATCTATCTGCTTTCGATTTGGAACTTTAGATATATTTAGCATTTTTAGCGGGTTCTGTAAATAGCGGCCTACCAAAAGCAGATAGGTGAATTGTGGTAAAGGTATCGCATACAAAATCGTATTGTCTAGTTTACTACGTTTCTGCTTTTCGAATATTTTTAGTTTTTTAAAAATATATTACAGAAAAACGCTAAAATTAGGGGTAGTTTAATTTCGCTGTAGTGAGGACCCTTAAACACTTATCACATCATAATCATCATTGAGAGAATTAGGCTATTTAAAATTACATTGTAACTTTTATAACTCGTAATACCTAAATTGCTACTCAACAATAGGTGATATGTTTGCAAAATCAGCGTTTCCTTGTTTGGAAGATAAGTTTGTGCGGGGAGGGGGACGGCAAATTATTTACAGCACAGGGGTGCACAATATATAAATACAAGCCGAATTGAGATTGAAGCTTGATATTGAATTCTACAAAAAGGGTTACCATCTTTGCTCTGCAGGAAGTGTTTGCTTTATCTTTCGGTAGCATAATAGATTATTATTTAAAGAAAAATACAGCCACAACGAGATTGTATTTGTAGTGTGTAGTTCTTTCTGAGTGAGAATGTATTTTCCCTCCCCTTCGTTGTTCATGATGATGGGGTTGCATACTTAAACTCGTAGCTTTTAAGGGGCTTCATTCCGGCGAAATTAAAACACCGCTAATTTTACAGTAATTATGTGATATCTTCAAATAGATAAAAGATGATCGAGATATGGAACAAGAGCACCCTAGACAATATCATTTTACATGAGATATCGTTATCACGATCCACTTCTCTGCTTTCGATTTCTGGCCATTTTGAAAATCGGTATTTATTTTCGCGTTTCTAGACGGCTGAAAACGGAAAGTCACTAGGTGACTTGTGATAACGGTATCTCACTCAAAATAATATTGTCTAGGGCGCTCTTGTTCCGCATTTCAATTATCTTTTATCTATTTGAATATATCACATAATTACTGTAAAATTAGCGGTATTTTAATTTCGCCGGGATGAGGCCTCTTAAGATTTGTTCTTTCTGCAGAAGGGGGTGGCAAATAATGCCATTTCACGGGGCGGCAAATTGCCTAAGGCCGGCCCTGTTCATATTGAGTTGTCATCTGTCATTAATACACAATGTGTGAATGAAATGACAAAAGATAATCTCGTCGTGACACAGAGTGTCTCTGTTCAACGCAAAGACAGCTGACTAGATTGAGTGGAGTCATTTTATATATTCCGTCACTTTCTTCCTCTGTCTCTTTGTCTCACACACACATACACGTTTCCTCTCAGGGAGGTGTGAAAGTCCACACACACGTATTATGGACAAGTGCCAATTAGATAGTACAACATGTGACACAAACTGGACTGGTTGTTAAGAGAGAAGGTGGTCGTGAAGAAACCCAAAACAGTTTGCCTTTGGTGAGATTGTGTAATGCTGATGGAGAATTCCATTCGCAAAAATGGAAAATTTGCTTGATAGGGAGTTTTTTTTTTCTTTCTTTTAGATGGAGGAAATGAATTTCCTTTACTGTACAAATATAAATATTCTTTAGTGATTTATTTTACGCTGACGTACCAAAAGCATTGTTTATCTAAATAATTAGCACAAGAAGCAATTTAAGACAACTATTATTAGTAGTTTTATCTCATGATTCCCAGTTAGTTAAGACTGTTGACTTTTATTCGGATCACGCAATGGAATGTGAAACATTGTAACGATAGTGCCTGGAATTTAGTGCTCTTGGAAGAGGGATCGGTGGGGAACGGCTTACCCCTAAATGTAGCGGATTGAAGCGCCACTTGTGGTTGGGAGACCACGCTAATAGACACCCTGTCTGGTGTTATATAAAGACGTAAACACAAACATTCAACGATTCAACTCAATTCAGTTTAGTTTAAGTGCAGATTATGTTTAAACAAACATTAAAAAAATACTGCCTATAAATGTAACATTTTCCGAGAAATAAAAATGTTAAAGCCTAGTGAAAACTAAGTTAATTAGCTAATGCAGTGATGAACACATGGTGCGTTTCGAGGTTTTAGCTAGTGGTGAGCACAAAAACCAGTTTTTCGGTTTCCGGTTTTTAGGAAAATCGAAACTTCTTGAAATAAAAAAAAAACGGTTTTTCGCTGCAATCGGTTTCGGTTTTCTCCGAAACCTGTCCGGCTCTTTTCCGAATCCGGTCCCGGTTTTCTCCAAAAACCTGTTCGTTTTTTCTGAAACCTGTTTTCTCCAATACCGGTTCACTTCATAAAAAGGAAGTGCAAACCGAAACCCGAAACCGATATGCTCAAAAATAAATATTTTTAAAAACGAAACTGCTTTTATTGTAAACGGGTCCGGTTTACGGAGAACAATGAAACTCTACTCTGGTGAGAAACCGAACCAAGTTTTAGAGAATACCTAAACCAGTTTCGGTGAAAAACCGAACCGGTATTTCGAGAAAACCGAAATGTTGATTTTTCGGACTTCAGTTTTTCTAGAAACCGGTTTTTATAAAAACTGGTTTTTACCCATCCCTAGTTTTATCCCACCTCTTCTTTAAAGGATGATTAGTGCAAGTGAATGATTATGGAATAATCGGTAGAATGAGAAAGTGGGAGGAAATGGGAATTCCCCGAGTAAAACCCGCGGACACAATGTTGTCCACCACAAACTTGCTTGGCTGGGGATTGAACCAGAGGTAAGGGCTCTACTATTGAGCCACCTTAACCCGCCGCCCGAGCAAGATGATATGCAGAAATAGAAATTCAACACATACATACACAATACATGAGCTCCCTCGTAGTTAAGCGATTAACCTAAACGCCTTTGGCGCGGGAGACCCAGGTTCGATTCCTGGCGGGAGCTTATGTGGTTCGAATTCTACGTTAATTAGTAGGTCCACGTCTCATATAGCTTTGCTGCTGAAAGGGGTGTTGAACTTCAAATCAACTCAAACACAAAAGAAAGAGAGTTTACAGACGAAATAAACTGTGAGAAGTGTGATTATTACTGTAAAACAGAAACGTGGTATGAAAAATTAAACTGTTATCCTACACAAATCTCCAAAAACACAAATCTGTATAATGTGATAAAAAAAGAAAAAAAGAATAGAAATCTTACCCTCACAAACAAGCCTAGAGGTAGGGACCCGACACGCAGATATTTTTGTTGGGAGGGGTTCAAACTTTGGTGGGGGGACGGTTCAAATACTACGTTTAGGTAGTATTGAATGGGTATTATATTGTAACCGAAAAAACGATAAGTAGTTGAGAAATACTTCCACCTAGACCCTATAGTTTCAGAAAAAACTGATAGAACTAGATTGTTTTTATAAGAGAAAGAGTACAGATGAAGTTTAAGACCAAATTTTCATGCTACATGAATAGTTTCCCTGCTAAACAAGTATAGTTTTAATGAGAACGGGTACAAATGTATGTTGATTATGTATGATGTATCAAATTATATCAATTTGGCAGCTTTAACCCTTTTGAAGAACTTGTGCGCACGCCTCTGCATGTGTGGGATATTCGGAGGGGGCATTTTACATTAAGAAAATGCACATATCCTTTTTGGTAGGCAACTAACCTATCTTTGCTACGGGACAAGCTGCATAGAATCTAGGAAATGTTATAGATTTTAAACGGCATATAGATAACCATCGTTAACGTCAGTACCCCATTAACACGAAAATTGCTGTGTATGGTCAAAAAGACAGAATTCCAAAAATTAGCTTTCGTTCAACGTATCATATGGAATACCCTATAAATCGCATGTTGTAATCTTAATAATACTAATCTAAACTACACCTATTAAAGTTGTGCTAATCCACTTAACGAAACCAAAGCTACCCTAACCTTAACTACATGAACTAAAAACTAAGCCAACCTAAACTAAATTTAAGAACATAGGCTAACAAATGTGTAATTTACACAACCTAAACTAAATTAATTCCAGAAAAAAAATAAAACATAAGCCAATTCCATTCAGCACCTCTAAAGCAAGCTTAAGCTGAAGAATGTAAGTTTGTCTACCAAATGCGATTTCTGGATTTTTATTAATTCCAAGAAATACCTAGGTATAACATTTGTAGTTATTCTCTTAAAGTAAACCATTACGGTAGTGGCTTACTTAAAGTAAACCTGCACGCATATCATATAGATTCTCCGTTTTGCCCACAGAGATATACATTAAGCTAAATCGAAATAGCAACGTATTTGAAAAAAAGAAAGAAACAAACAAACAAACACAAAAAAGTATTTCATGCTTACAATGTTTTGTTTCGTAGTATTCATGTCTAGTTTTGCAAAATTTATTACTTGTGTCCACGAAAGAAGAAAAACCAGAAGGAGAAAAAAAAAAGAAAAAGGAAAAGCAATCGTTAATTCTGTTGCCGATGTACTGTGTATATTAAAAAAAAAAAAAAAAAAAAGGTTCGTGCTCCTTTCTGAAAATCGTGTTATTGTGCGCCAACTTCCGCCCGAAATATACTATGAATGCAGAGGTTGTTGTTCGAGGCTGTGGGATTTATTCTGGTATTTTTTGTCATGCAAAACTTTAAGCGATAAGATCAGAGGAGAGGCACGTAAAAATAATACAGATAAATAACTAAAAGTTTTGGTTCGAATTCGAAGGCAATCGCTGGGTTACCAAAATGGCTCTTTCCTTCGGGAATGTTTTATTTGATGTCAATTATGCACGATTATCTGAGAATCAGTATTTTGCCGAAAATTCGGGTAGTCTCCTTAATTATATTTCAATTTACTTTGTTTTTTTTTAATTGGTGAGTTAAAGTTTAGCACGTCCCTTTTCCGCAACGATGTTATATGGGACGTGGACCTACAATCTTTTAAGGTTGGTTTAAAGAGAAAAGTTTTGCCGATAGATGTCACTACAGTTTTCGTCTCTCTCTTATGTATTTTTACCTTCCACGAAAATTCACAATTTCTCTTACAAATTTTAACCAAGAAACATCAAATTTTTAGAGAAGGAACTTCAAAAACTATCGAAGGGGAAAATCCGTGCCGTTTTTTTTTTATCTAGAATATTCTTCATTGTTAAAATGACTTGATTGTTGAAATTGATATCCAAACCTTTAACAATGGACCTGTTTCAACAATGAAGAAAAATCTAAATAAAAAATCGGCACGGATTGTTATGGAGTTCGATAGGTTATGAAGTTCCTTCTCCAAAAATTTGATGTCTCTTGGTTGAAATTTGTAAGAGAAATCGTGAATTTTCGTGAAAGGTAAAAAGTACATGAGAGAGATACGAAGACTGTAGTGACATCTATCGGCAAAACTTATCCCTTTACACCAACCTTAAGGTGGAATTCGAACTACTGTAATGCGTTCAAAGATCCCTCAGCGGGAATCGAACTCGGAAATCGCTTACTAAAAGAATACGTTCTAGATACAAGACCAACAGGAAGTGTATTTTTTTCAAACTTGAATTTTTGAAAATACTATACAGAGATTTCCGAAGTTTTTTCATAATTTTGATAACAATACAAGATAAAATTATTGTGTATTTTCACCTTGTAGAAAACTTCCAAAAATTAATTTATGATTTATTTTACGAAGTTTTACAATATATTTTTCATATTTCCAAATTTTTTTGATATTTTTAAAAAGTTTTCCAAATATAAAATTTACTTATTTTCACATTATTAAAAACATTTCTAAATTAAATTTCCAGGTAATTTGTCATTTTTAAAATACTCCAAAAATTAAATTTACCATTCTTCAAGTTTTATCGAAAATACTCCAAAAAGTAAATTAACAACATACAATATTTCACATTGCTGGAAAATTTCGAACAATTATCTTTATATAGATTTTTTTTTTTTTTTACTTTTCAGGAAATATGTTATAAATTAAATTTGCAATATTTAGGAAAAAATGCTCCAAAAATTAATTAAAATATTTTACAAACATTTACATAGTATGTTCACAATCATGAAAATACTACAGAAGTTACATTTAGAGCATATTGTGATAATTTTATTTTTTTCGAACATACAAGATATACATTTACAAAAAAATGGACATTTTGAAAACCTTTTAGAAAATTAAATCTACAGCGTATTTTTACCTTTCAAAAAGCACTACAAAAATTAAATTTACATATTTTGAATATACTCCTAAAATGAAAGAATGTCTCATTTTAAACAGTACTCAAATATCAACTTCGACAAGGTTAGCGTTGCGTTAGTTTCTTAGTCAGTAAATATTGGTACTTGTGCTCAGGGACTCAAGGTCTAAATAATGTTCGAACAAACTGTTAAAAACGTTACTGAATAGTCATTGAGAGTAGATATAACGATCTATGAAGTCAATATAGTTTTATTTCGTATACAAGTCATTATAACTCGTGTCATGTTGGTAGTTTTATTGTAATTATCTATTAAAATTTACAAATTTACACATTTTTGAAAGTTCTTCAAAAACAAAATTTACATTGTATTTTTATCTTGATGAAAATAATTCAAAAAATTAAGTGTACAGTGTATTTTCAAAAAAGGAAACTAAATTTATATCATATTATTCTTGCAGCGTAATTAAACTTTTTAGTATGATTAATTACCAAGCCGTTGTAAAAAAATCGCAAAAATTGAAAAAAAATCGGTGGAAGAGTTCTGTCTTTTGTTGGTTCCCATCTCCATCATCACATGTGTTCTGCTGTTATTGCTGTTGTAATTTGAGAAGCGTCAATCTACCTCTAATTATAGCATATTTCATCCCCTTCCTGTTTTTCCTTCCACAGTATCCTCTGCCATGTCACTCGTAATATACGTTCCTCTCACTCTTTTTAGTTACATCTAATATTGTTCCTTTCACCACTACTACTATTCTTACCACACTACTTCCTGTTGGTTTTCTGTTTGACCTAAGTAACTATCTCCATTCTTCTTCACACCTACATTTTAAAAGTTACATTCTTTTCTTATTGTTATTGGGTAATGTTCACGTTTCTGCCCCATAAGTATAATACTCCACACGAAACATTTTATAAGTATTTTTCTTAATTATTTATTCGTAAAACCACAAGATATTCCTCGTCTTCGTAAATGCTTTTTTTAAACCTTCCTTATTATTGATTTTATTTCACATTCGCACTTCACATAAGGACTGATAATACTACCCAGGTATTGAAAACTAATAATCTCTTCTACTTTTCCCATCCTACTTCTATGTTTGTTACGGACAGCTTCGTTCCAATCACCAGTGCTATTGTTTTTCTAACGTTTCAGTCCTTACATGGCATCTCCTTTTCTCAACTTCTCTAATTTATATTAATCTTCTGTTCAGAATCCTCCACAAGAATCATATTGTAATATTCGATAGAGATACACGAGTTTTTCCTCACCTTTTTTATTATTATAAAAGACGTTATACAGTTTTTTATACACTAGGTCACAAATAAGTAATTTTTCTAGTAGTTCTTTCCTCTATAAGTTAGATTTCCTATTCATAACAGCTCAGAGCTTTCAAGGTTTGTTGGTTAAGAACGATCCTCCTCGTTGTAACTGGGTCTAAAGGAACCTCTCTTGCCCGATGCATATCGAGGTAACTAACTCACTCACTCTATGGTCTATGGAACCCGGAGGTTCAATGCCGCGTTCACAAAAGCTCTCCACCGACTTCTATCCTTAGCCAATTGGATCCAGTTTCTACTTTGTATTCCTATCTCTGCGAGATCCATCTTAATATTGCTCTCCCATCTGCGCCTAGGTCTTCCTAATGGTCGTTTTCCGGTTGGTCTTCCAGTTAAGATTTTGAAAGCGTTCCTACTTTCTTTCATCCTGGCTACATGACCTACCCACCTGATTCTCCTAGATTTGATGACCCTAACGATGTTGGATAAACTGTATAAATTATGTAGTTCCTTGTTATGAAGTTGTCGCCATTTCCCATTCTCATTTCTCTTGAGTCCGAATATTCGTCTCAGGATCTTGTTCTCAAATACTTTAAATCTATGTTTTTCCTTCCGAGTAAGCGACCATGTTTCGCAACCATACAGAACAACAGGCATGATTATCGTTTTATATATTTTAAGCTTCAAATATATAAAACGCATCTCAGAGGTATAGGATAATATCTCCTGCACATTGCAGCACGGAGATGGATAAGGGACCTCTTGCCCGATACAACTGAGAAGTAGGAAAGTATCTTTTATCCGATGCAGCGAGGAGATAGGCGAAGATACCTCTTGATCCATTCAAAGTGAGATGGGAGAGGTACCTCTTGCCCGATACAGCTCAAAGGTAGGGAAATTCTCCTGCCGGATAAAACGCAGAGATAGATGAGGATACCTCTTGACCGATATAGCGTAGAGATGGGTAAGGAACCTCTTTCCCGATAAAACTCAGAGGTAGGAAAGTATGTCCTGCCCGTTGCAGCATGGAGATAGGTGAGCGTAACTCTTGCCCGATGCAGCTTGAAGGTAAGGTTAGAGTAGTCTCTCCCGCCCAAGGCAGGTTGGAGAGATAGGTATAGGATATGACCAGTTGACATCTGATGTCTTCTCCTTCCAGGTGTCCGCTTTTATAGCCAGTCTTTGGAGGCGGAGGCTGTGGAGGGGTTGAAGGGGTTCTCTTCGTATCTATTCGTGTTTCCTGGTTGACGGCATCCGTCGGCTGCTTGTAGGTGCTTGTGTTGAAACACGTGGTTTTCTTTATTAGTATAAGGGAGTATTGCAGTATTATCTAATTACTCTTGCTACTACCAAAATACTGTACTGTCTTCCCTTTGTTTTACATTAACTTCTTGACAGAGATTTGACGTCTGTCTACCAAGTAGAAAATGGAGAGATGGCTACTTACGAAATATTGTAATTTATCGAGCTTAGACAAGATTTTGAAATAAGTCCTGATTATTGAGCAATGTGTTATCAAGAAGTATCGATGTTTCAATTATCTTACAGATGTGCTGATAACTAATAACGAACTTATTGAAGTGTCATTACTGATTACGTTGATTGAATTTTAGCTTTACGTTTTTATACAATAACGAGGTTATGATAGACGGGACCTACTCTTTTAGTGGAATCCGAACCATGCCAGGACTGCAGTAGTTTGCAGTTTGTAGTTTTGGTTTTGGATGGGTCACGGGTTTTATTCTTTTGTTCACAAGAAACGTCACCACATGATGTTTCACTCACGTACTATACTGTTGTCTGCCATCTTGATTTCCGGTCTTTAAACTGATCCGTGATGTGTTTGCCAGCTGTAGTGGTTCCCAACAGATATGTCGCGTAGTTGCATAGGATATGTCGCGAAAGGTTAGAATTCAAAACTCATCTAATATTTAATAACTAGTTACAATTAATATTGAAAGAGATATACTGTATAAGTCAACGCCGGCAGCGATAACATCAATCTTATGTACTATATAATGTCGCTTATCACCTACAGAAACTTATCACCTTACACTACTGTAATTTATATTATTATAAAAAAAAATTGAACAAGCGTATAACGATGTGGTGTGTGTTGAGTAAAGTGTATAAAACTAACCACTGGCATAACAACCCTTATGGACGTGAGCCGCTCCAACGCCACCTGTTAGCGACCAGCTAAAAGTAGTCAATTCGTTGTATCGCCCTGTCTCTAACAGGAGCATCAGATCTAGTGACCGTCAATTCTTTTATTCACGCGACTCCCCAGTTTGCCTCACGACGCTAGGTGGACGCAGAAAAATTGGGAAGCACCGGTCGGGAATTGAAGCTGGGACCATACTGATGTGAGTGCAAGTCTCCAACCACTAGGCTAAGGTGTTCCTTAGTACAGTGTTCCATTAGTCAAAAAGAGGCCAGGAATCACTGACTTTTAGGATACACTTGCTACTTAAACAGTGCATGAAATGAGATGAAATCTTTAAGTTTTACATCCCACAGTTATGTAGGCTAGGCTAAAGGAGACGGTGATAATGAGAAATTAATGAAATGATAGAATGAAGAAAGTGGGAGAAAACGGGAGAATCCCGAGAAAACCCACGCACAGTTGTTTATCCACCACAAAGCTCACTTGGCCCGAGCTGGATTCGAGCCAAAGATCTCATGCACCAGAAGTGAACGTTTTACCACTGAGCCACCGCGGCCCTTAATGGTCTTCACTACAGCGAAATTTAACCACTGCTAATTTTAGAGTTTTTCTGTAATATCTTCAAAACAAATAAAAATATTCAAAAAAAAAAAAAAAGTACTGAACTAGACAATAAGATTTTGTATGTGATACCTTCACCACAATTCACCTATCTGGTTTTGGTATGCCGCTATTTACAGAATCCGCAAAAATGCTAAATCTATCTACAGTTGCAAATCGAAAGCAGATAGATGAGTTGTGATAACGGTATCACATGCAAAATCATATTGTCTAGTTCACTACATTTCAAATTTTCAAATATTTTTATTTGTCTTGAAGATATTACAGAAAAACTGTAAAATTAGCGGTAGTTAAATTTCGCTGTAGTGAAGACCCTTAACCACTGAATATAGCCTATTACTATTAGACTCCCCTACACTAGTATCCCTTTTATAACTGTAAAATTTCCTGTTTCACTCGGATGCCTTTCGTGTTTATATAGAATTTAGAGTATAGCCTATTATAAATCTCCCGACTGGAACTCATGTAGTTCGGATTCCACGTTAATCAGTAGGTCCACGTTTCATATAGCCTCGCTGCTGAACGGGACGTTAAAATTAACTCAACCTAATATAAATCTCATGTAAATAATGAAAAGAGATCTTTTGCTAAAATTACACTCAAATATCAATGTATTGGTTTATGAATACACCGAGAATTGTAATCATTTACATATATAACGCTATAAGATACGAATATACATCTTTTTATTTAAAAAGAATAAAATTTTTTTAAAAAAAAGCTTCCTGAAGGAAAAATATCCATGACGCAATATTGACATCACTCTCTTGTTTAGCAATGTTTTCACAGAATAATAACTATACATTGTACAGTACGTTTATTTTTTAAAAGTACAAAGAACGACGCTTCATTCTTCTGAAACAATAATATAAGGCAATTACATAAACTGTTTTCAAAGTACGAAGTTCGGTTCGTCATTTGTGTAAACAATATGATTAAAACTACTTTGTATATACCACCAACTAATCACATGTTATCACAATTTTCTCTACAGAAGTCACGAGTCAAAGTTCAGATTACTTGAAGTGGAGTGTGGTTATCATATTTTCGGATCGTGAAGTCGAAACATTGACGGCTGGTTCTGGTTCTAAACACCATCCATCATTCGTATGTGGAAGGATGTTTTGTCTTCAAAAAAAGCGTTTTAATAATGTATGTATATAATTTTGCGTTACTCAGTAATAAGTGTGATTAGGCTTTAAAAAAAAATAAAAAAATCATATTGATTTTATGAATTTTAGTAGTCAATTTTATAAAAATACTAGCAGATTGCCCGTTCTTCACACGGAGAGAATACGTTTCATTTTGGACATAAACGGCAATGGCGGCTGAATTTGGATTTAAACGAAGTTATCCCGAAAACTATGAATTCCGTACTAATATCGGTGATTTTCGATCATATATATATATATCGCCACACCCTCTCCCCTAAGTTGCACCGTCAAAGTGAAATGATAAAAGAAACCATCCCAGTCCCGAACCTCATCTATGTTGAAAATTTGATCGAGATCGGTTGGGTCGTTCAAGCGGTACGAATCCACAAACATGGTTACTTTCAATTTTATATATTAAATTAGATTTCTGATTTATGTTCGAGTCAAGATAAGCTATAGCTATACTCTAGAACTAGAATTAAGTAATTAAAA
Source organism: Thermobia domestica (assembly GCF_964235325.1). Lineage (NCBI taxonomy): Eukaryota > Metazoa > Arthropoda > Insecta > Zygentoma > Lepismatidae > Thermobia > Thermobia domestica. The sequence continues at coordinate 258,429,369 of NC_137464.1, forward strand.
TTAAAACATAAAAAAAGTAAAATTGTACTACGTTGGCATCTACAATCTCCAGTCGTTCAGATTTTTTTTTTTTTTTGTTTCCACTAACACAATTTGAAAATGTAGAGCAACATAGTGTAGATTTTGTTGAGTCAGACAAAGTCATCATTCTTCGGAACTTCAGATGTGTTGCGTCAGACTTATCAAAAAAGTACAAACAAATGTATGCCCTGGTCATTAAAAATCAAAACATGCCAAACTAAAATAGGGGGGAAAAATTAATAATAAGCATACAGCCAAATTTCATAAATAAATCATTTTTATAAGATGCAAGTCTAAAGTTTTAAGCCAAACTCATAAAAGAAAAAACTAATTTAAATATATCCAATTAGTAAGTATAATCAATTTAAAATTACTGTATATTTGTTCAATTTCAAAATTAATTATGATGTGTTTCTTATCGTACCAACTAACTGTATCCCTAATAAAATAGGTCCGAGGGCACGGTGACTCAGTGGTAGAGCGTTTACCTCTAGTGTGTGGGGTCCTTGGTTCCATTCCATGCAGCTCGAGCCAAGTGAACTTTGTGGTAGACAAGCACCGTGTGCGTGGGTTTTCTCGTAGTTCCCCAGTTTCCTCCAACTTTCTTCATTCCACCATTTCATTCATTTCTCATAATCACCGTCTCTTTTAGCCTAACCGGCATAATCGTGGGACGTAAAACTTAAAGATTTCAATATCATCATTATTATTATTATAGTTTAACGTTCTACGTTATGCTCCGAGGCTAAGGAATGATGCTCATAATAATAATGAAAGAAATGTTGGAATCAAGAAAGAGGGAGGAAACGGAAGAACACCGAGTAAACCCACACACATGATATTTATCCACCTACGAAGATCACTTGGTGAGAGCTGGGACCGAACCAGGGACTCCACACACCAGAGGTGAGCGCCTACCACTGAGCCACCACGCCCCATGCGACACAATCATGAAAATGTCTTACAGAATGATAATTCATCACTTTTTAAAAATATTTTGAATCGCAAGAATGTATTAGAAATTAGTAAGCTTGTTATTTTTCCTGAAGGCCTTAAACATTTTCTCGTATGGTGCGGAGCCCTTCGAACATGGAACTTGGGGGCAACCACTCCACATGTTCCACCCATGGTACGACTCTGTACATAATATACTTTATATCATGTCAACAATACTATATTTTAAAGCAGGGAATCTGAGCTTGTAACCCCGACTCACACAGATGGATACTTACAAAAGCAGTAAAGGTGGAGTGAATTATAGTAGAACTTAATCAACGAACTTAAGTTCAAGTTCGTTACTGAAGTCTTATATATATATATATATATATATATATATATATATATATATATATATATATATATATATGTGTGTGTGTGTGTGTGTGTGTGTGCGTGCGTGCGTGCGTGCGTGCGCGCGACAAGTTTTAATTTTGAGCCTTCCATTCGATAGAGTATCAAAAACTATCTCAAGAAGTGATGGAATTTTTCGGGTCACTCTTACCGTTCCCGAGATATTGATAAAAAAAAAAAAAAAAGTTCCGATTTCGGAAGATTTAAGGAGCCACTTCTCGGGAACCGTGAGTCATAAAGAGACCATATGGGTATTGATCAATACCTAAGAGGAGGATGAACATTTTGGTACCAAATAGTAATCGGTGGCCACTGGATATTGACCAAAAAATTTTGGATTTCGGGAGATGGTATTTTGCGAATTTTTCAATTTTGAGCCCTCCATTTTGATCATGTGTCTTCGTAAAACAACATATCGTAGAACGTTTTAGCTGAACTCTAAACAAAACATGTGGAAAACACTTAGTAGTGAAGGAAATTATAAAAGGATAGATACACTTATATTGCAAGAATTTTTAAATGAGTATAATAATAAAGTACGTATGGTATAAAGCCTGTAGAAATTAATTAAAAAAAAAATTAATTCTTTTAAAGTTTGTTCTTGCAATGCTCTTGGAGGTCTCAACTGTTTTTTTTTTTTTTTAATCATAACATATTTCGGCAAAATGAAGGAAACTTTTGAATCACTAAGATAAAGTACTATGAAACCTTGATAAAATAATTAAGTAATCATTAATTTATTATATATTCTTTTCGCATATTTATGGTCTCACAAACGTTTCATTTTCCAGTAACAACTGTTGTTACCTGCTCGAATTAACTGTGTGCTCAGTTCCAGTGTCGGACTGGCCAAGTTGAGGGCTGTTGGCGCGGGTCCTTAAAGGCCCCCTCACGTCAGTTGCAAAACATGATAAGTGATAAAATCATATTTTCTATATTGAATAGATATGTAGTACAAAACAGAAAAAAAAAACGAGACAATCAAACGTAAACGTACAGGTCTGCGCTTGATGAGGCAATCAAATCAATCACTTTTTCTTTGTCTACATTCTGGAATAAATCTTTTTCTCTGAACATAAAAAATAAAGAAGACAAATGGTTTTGACTTATCGTTGTATGCATGAGACAACAGGCGAAAGGAATGAGTGCAAGGGGCCATTACGGACTACAGGAGGTCTTTGCTAAGTACGAAGTTTTACTGGCTCACGGGGCCGTACTGATATGAGCAAGGGGGGGGGGGCGAGAATTCTTCTTTCGCAAAGACGATCTTAGGCTTTCACAACTTTTTTTGGTAGGAAGACTCAAGAAAGCATTTGCGATCATGAAAATTCGACAAAGGACTAGAGGTCCTGCGCCTCGTGATCCCAGCTGGGTTCTCCGGGCCCTTGGTGATCGCCAAGTAGCCAACGTGGCCAGTCCGGCACTACTCAGTTCTGTTTTTTTCTTTTCTTTCTTTCTTTTCTTTTTTCTTTTTTTATATTTTCTTTCTTTCTATAGTATTTGTTTTTGACTGCAATTTATCTCTTTTCTCTGAAATTGTTCATTAACTTCAGAACAAGTTTGTCGTGTCTTAAAATGTATTGAAATAAATACCTACCGTTACGAGAAAAAAGATCATTTTGTATGAACTTTCACTAATGGACACCAGAGGCGCTGTTCTCAAACATACTGGGCACATAAATGTACTGAAACGTGAGAGCAATTATTTTGATTTCAGTTCTTTCATTTAGTTAAACTTAATTAACCGTTTTGTTTAACTCCTCCCGTTCTATGTTAATTGTCCATAAAAATGTTTCTTTGATTTCATTTTTCTTAATTATTAGGCATTTCCTATCATTAGTTTGAAGTTTTTACTCAAAATAAACAAAAGATACAACAGAATGAGGCAATATTTTAAACATCTGTTGACGAAATCTGTATCCGTGATTTTCTTTGTAGATTTTTTTTTTATTTCTCAAATTGTCTCTGAGCTACATTTTCAGATAACTGCTCTTTTAGTTGCAAGTTAACATGTAATATTTAGAAGCGACTATTAAAGATTTAAAGTCAACAAAGTTAATGACAGATTACCGTCACTTCGCAAGTGCTAAAGCTGAATGAGATATTGACCTTCTGTTTAAAATAGGATATGGCTCAGTATTCAGGTTTGTATCAGATAAAACTGCCGTCGGGAATTGAACCCGAGGCCACGAGCACCAGATAACGTCGGTTAGCTATTCAGTTATGGGAGGCTTGTAAATCTCGTAAGAAATTTGTGTATTTTAATATATATATATATATATATATATATATATATATATATATATATATATATATATATATATATATATATATATAATACTTTGTGGTGGACAAACACCGTGTGAGTGGATTTTCTCGGGGCTCTCCCGTTTCCTCCCACTTTCTTCATTCCACCATTTCATTCATTATTCATCATCACTGTCTCCTTTAGCCTAACCGGCATAACCATGGGACGTAAAACTCAAAGATTTCATTTCATTTTCATATATAATAAACCGGCAGTGGGAGTCGATCCCGCTGGGTTCAGTAAATGAGAATCCGGGATTGATTCCCACTGCCGGTTTATTATAAAAATCCTCTAATATAACAACAGTATTTAAAATACTACACTCTGATGGGAGGTAGAAAAGGGTAGCCCAAGTCCTTGCAGCCTTGAGGCAGGATCTCTACAGAGATCCGGGCAAGCTAAGTAGAGTGGTGTAGGAAACCTCAATGTTCCAGGCAAGCAGTGAGGGGTTTTAAAAGTCACAGAGCCCCGAAGCAGGCTGAGCAACTGAGTCGACAGAGCTCCAAGCAAGCTAAGCCGAGTGGAAAGGAAACCTAGAGTCCCACAGCAGACTAGAATTTTTGAGGTTGGGATTCTCCTAGAGCTCCAGGCAAGCTAGAGGAGGGGGAGGTCAATCGCAGATTGATGGCTGTCCGTCGAATCCTCTACGTTATATAGGCGCCCTTGGCGGCAGTGGCGCTGCTGTTAATATGTCGTCATGTGACTTGTATTTGGTGCTTATGATCCGTCGTCTGCTTATTGTAGTAATCCCACGTGATGTGTAGTATTCCAACGTAAATACATGTGGTTGATGTTTACAAACAGGAGCACCTCTGATTGTTTATAAATGCTAGCACTTGGTACATTACAATATAAATATCAATTAACACATTATTAACATACTTAATAATTTTTTAAAGATAAATGTTACTGTAAAATACATTTTAGGGGACACTGGTCTAGTGGTTAGAATGTTGAACTTCGGCCGGCCGCTATTAAACAAAATTCGTCTCTAAAAGATGGTGCAAAACATGTGTTTAAATTGATTCAGACATCACGATATCTACCGGAAAGTTTATTAGAAATTATCGATCCTGTAATACAGCGAAACGCTTTTTTTTGCGCACCCTGAAAACTTTATTTTGGGCAGGCGGTGCTTCCCATTTTTCGGCATCCACCCAACGTCGTGAGACATTCTGGGGAGTCACATGAATAAAATACAGGACGACCACTACGTCTAAAAAGTTTCTGATACACCTTTAAGGACCATATGTTCGTCACTAGGTTCGACGTAGTTCAGCCGATCGCTAACAGATGGCGTTGGAGCAGCTCAAGCCACAAAAAAGGCTGTCACGCCAAGTGGTTTGATTTGGTGGAACATTGTACCAGTTGTATGGACAATTTTACTAAAATGACAATATTAAGTACAAAATTGAAAATTTTGGATATTACATCAATATTAGGATAATAATGTAATATTTATCATGATTCTTCTAAGGTTATAAGATTCAACTGGGTTGCATATTAACTAACTAATCCTATCGAAGTAACTTCACCTAACATATTATGCCGAAAGGTAACAACAACGCAAAATACAATATTTAAATTTGAGATGTAATGGATATATACAGTGTTTCAAAAAGAATGACCTGATTTTGAACGGTAATAATTACTGAACATGGGACGTGCCGGCAAGGAAATGAGTGTTGTTTAAATGGACGTGGACTGGAGTTTCAGAAAATCGCCGTTAGATGTCAGTCAATGCGTCTTCTCAGTGTTGCAGTCAGAAGTAAGATGGCGTCTGCTCAACAGAAGGCGTTTTGTGTGCTGCAGTTTGCAAAGACTGAATCAGTGATTTCGGTCAAGCGTGCCTTTCGTTGGCGTTGTGGCATTGATTCGCCTGCACCCAAAAAGATTCGTCGTTGATATCGACAATGACAGGATGCTTGTGCAAAGGTAACAGTGCAGGTCAGTCGTGTGCAAAGGTAAGTTTATGACGAATTTAGCTATAGCCTAGATGTTGTTCGTGCTGCTGCTGGTAAACACATAGAGCACTTATAATAGATTAGCAAAAAATGGAAGGTTTTATGAGTATTTTGCAATTTATCCCATTTTTGTAGTGTTTTAATCAATACATATGGACTTTTAAAATCAGGTCATTCTTTTTGAAACACCTTGTATAATGTGGACGTAATGTCATATTTTAATTGATCTGTTAAAGCACACATTAGAATGTAAACTGACCTGAAGAGCACACGCTGGAAAAGTACCAGATTTTCTCTCATGTAGACTAGAAGCTATTATTGCAGGGATAGCTGTGGATTCTATACTTTTGTTCATTCGGCGTAATCTTAACAGAAGTCTCCCTGTTAATTGCTACATTAGTAAAACAAGGCAATTTAGAAACAAGGGCATTTGTTGACATTGTAGTTTCAACGATTATTTGGCGTGCTTAATGCGTTGACTTCCTGAATTCTCTTCCTCCATTTGTCTGTCGACGGACGACGTTAATATCCGCAGTCTTCGCACAAAATCAACACAATTTCTGGAGAAATAACAAAGGCTTCTGTCTTTTTTTGTTGATCAAATTAGCATCGCTTCCTGTTACTAATCGATCTTACCCCTCTGATTGCTACTTCCATCTAAAAAGGATGCTACCTACATACGCACTCACACGCGTCTAAACGTACGCATGTTGCCATTACCGCCTACTCTTCACACAAAGAAAATTTATTGAAAGCGTCTCTCATTGTGGATATAAATAAAGGGGGCAAAATTTTTAATTTTCTGCGAAGAGTTTGGGTTAAAATGATACAAGAACCAAAATGGCCGAATACAAGAACACTTGTGTGCATTGGCGCTTGCAGCACTGGATCTACAGCGTGTATTGTCCATCTTTTTTTACCCGGAGATTATTTTGGAATATTAAACAATTACTATTTTTTTTATAGCTGAGCTTTTATAGCTCTCTACACAGCGCATTATTCACATATGAGCATGAATTTCCTTGTCATTCCTCAGAACATCTGTACATATCCCTTTACAATGCAAGTGAAGGACGCCTTGATAAAAAAAATGGAAAGGGGTATCATAAAGGGGAGATTTTATTCGATTATTTTTTCAATATCTCGCACAGTTCGCAAGAGTTGTCTAGTTCTGGTTGGAGTTTCTAATTCATGTATGATCAGTGTTTTCTTTCTTCTTGTATGCAGTATGTAATAAGCAAATACATTACATACACAATTAGTTATAATGTCAGATATGGTGTTCATTGGGCAAAACACTCCAAACAATAAAGATTCATCTTAGACTGAAGAAATGGTTATCATTCGCTTTTCATTATCATTTGACCATCAAACAAACGCTGGAGAAATATACTAACCCCGTATAGAAATGTGTGATGTTGGAATGTATAACTAGTAGGATATGGTGCTTTACTTTTTAAAATTTCAGTACTTATAGTGTACACCTAAAAAATGTAATAAAGAAATAACGGTCATGTCTTTTTAATATTCAATTAGAACTGGTCAATCTACACAAAATTTGTAATCGATCAGTGAAACTGGCATCTTTCTAGAGCTTGTGATTCCCGAGATTTCATTGTCAATAGAATTGGCCACAAACATATAAACTTTTCTTGACCACAAACATATAAACCTAGCATTTTCATATATAGATGAACAGTTTTATTCTATTTGATCCGCAATTGGAAAATTCTGGGTTCGACATCAGTATATACCCACCTTGACTGAATATTCCCAGGCTTTTTTCAATTCCACCTGACAACTCAGGCGGACTTTGAACTAAAGTTTGTTTCCAAATTTTATTATTTATTTCAATATAGATCGACTTCACAACAATATCTTGAACTACTTCAATAAGATTGGTTGCTTGGTTGGAATTTAGCTTCCCATTCAATACCAAGGCTATAAATGACACGTGGAACTCGAACCACGGTAGGCTCTAGTATTTTTTTAAAGTTTACAAGGTTTTTTTCACACTGGGAATCGAATCCGGGATCCCTTGTACCAAAAGGCGAATGCGCTAGCCACTAGACCAACGAGGAGCGCATCAGGCCTGTATCCATGAGGGACCCGTGGGGCCGGGCCCCCTAAATTTTTACTGTCCCTACTAAAATTTTCACAGTAGGCTTACAAATGAACTATAATATGGTTGGATCGGGCCCCATAACTTCTACCGGCCCCAGCCCCCCTAAATTTTTGGACTGCTTACGGACCTGAAACGCATTATAAGTAAGTAAATATGATATAACTCAGCACCATATGGTACATATATAAACTTGCAACATGTGGATTTTACCCTCTTTTACCCCTCTTGTTCTTAATGTATTGCAACACCAAACCCTGTGTGCGTGGGTTTCCTCGGGAACATGACCGTCTCCTTTGGTCTAGCCGTCATATACGTAGGACATAAAACCTAAAGGTTTCATTTCTTTTCTTTTTCTTTTTTTCTTTTTCTTTTATTTTGCATTCCGAAACAACATAATTATTTTTGCAAAGGGAAGGAAGGCACGTACCAAGTTTCGTCAAAATCGGATATTGAGTTTTGTTACAATTATCGTAGTACAGAAGAACAAGCATACAAACGCCAATCAAGTCGAATAGTACTGTAGAAGCTTCGCTAATCCTCGATAAAAATAACTAATTGGATTTTAACCTTCCTTTTCAACACAGGAATATATGGCACGTGTCCTACTGTCTCAAATGGGGTCGGAGCCATTCAGTTTGTATCTGAAGCAAGCACCCTTTCTAGGAACCGAATCCAGAGCCACACTTACAGACACACAGGTATTCACTAGTTGAGGATGAAGGGTCAAATTACGTTTTCAATTGATATCACACGTTTAGGGATGCGCACGAGACAAGATTTGTGGCTGTCTCGTCTCGAAAATGTACTGTAAAAGTGATGTCTTGACTCGAAAAATGTATATTTTTCTATTGGAAGAGCCGTGTCTCGACTCGAATTTTGTCAGGAAAATCCTGTCTTGACTCGTCTCGTGCGCATCCCTACGACACGTTCTAGATCATTTTTTTTTTTAAGTGGAATGGCGAAAACTTCCAATAAGATTTATCACTGTGTAGAACCTTTCAATTAGATAGTTCATGTATGACTACTAGGCTATTATTAAAATGAAATTTTTCAGTTTAACGTCCCACGATTAAGCCCTTTAGTCTAACGGAGACGATGATTAAGACAAGTGAATGATAATGTAAGAATCGGTGGAAAGAAAATGTGGGAGGAAACGGGAGTATTCCAAGAAAATGCACGTACACGGTGTTGTCCACCACAAACTTACTTTCCCAGGGATGGAACCAGGGACCTCACGCACCAGAGGTAAGTGCTTTAGTACTGAGCCATCAAGCCCCACTCCTAGGCTAACCTTAACCAACAATTGTTCGGGTAAAGGTTTAGAGGCCACACTGAATCTCTGACAACAAAATTTAGTTGGTCAAGGAAATTTCAAAAGGACCAGTACTCTAGGTCAAAATTAGCTGCGCGCGGGGGGAGGGGGAGAGTCATATAGATATATCATTTTAATGTTTTATGATAAATTTATACCAAAATGTTTGATTAGAACTCCCTTGTGATTTCTTAGTTACACGTTTCTCCTTTCCTAGCAGACTCCGGTTCGATCGCTAGTGGAGCAGCTTACATTTGATCGGATCCAACATTTTAGGATCATTTCTTATGTAGTAGCGTCGGCACTATAAAGAGACATTAAGCTGTAAACAAATGAATGTCTTCTACATACTGTCTGAAACAGTCATGTATTCTGAAATGCTAAACAGAGACGTACGCAGGGGTTTGGTTCTGGGTGTCTAGACGTCTTCGAAATCCCGACTTTTCTGTAAATTTAGTCTAATTTTAGATGTGATTTTTATACAAATTTTAAATGCGATTTTTTTTTTACAAATTTCATATTTATTTTGGACACTTCCCGAAACAAATTCCTTAGTACGTGTCTGATGCTAGATACAAGGATGCACTGCTTTATCCAGTTCTCCCGATCTCTGGGGAGCATTAAATGGGTGAACGCATTCATTACCTACATGCTACATCTGAATTTTCGAGAATTTAGGGAGTATTGTAGAACTTGAGGTGAAATCTACCGACCAACATGTCTGTATAAAACACTGCATGAATATCTTGCTTGTCCAGGGGTTGTCTCTCCTGAATGTGCAAAACTGTGTGTTATCAACATTTTCTCTTCATGTCATTATTGCTTTGCCTATAGAGCACAATTATGGAACTTGAAATTTAAATAAAACAAAACAAAAATATTTAAATACCGACTATAAATTGCATTGTTCACCTTACACAACAAGAAATTTAAGAATGATCAAACAAATCGATCAAAAGATTACAATCTTGACGAAGAATTTTATAATGATAAAAAAAAAAATGCATCAAAAGATTGGCCAATAATTAGTTTTTGAATCAGGTGACAGAAAATTTTTGAACGGTCCCTAAATCTCGTTTTCGTATTTTTTATGGAACTGAGTTATAAGTGATAGTTTCGATTTGGCTACACTATATGTAATTCTCCAGGTATAAGGCATACAAGAAAATTTTTGATTAAAATATATTGGATCTTTTGATCCAAAAAATACCTCAGTATTAGTACAGAACATATAAAAACCAAAATTTCTAAGCAGCAAGTTTCATAAAATAAAGGTGTATATAAAAAATTCAAGTTATATAGAAATTATTACTATTATACTTTGATTTATGTTCTTAAAAAAATTAACAAATTATGAAAAATACTTCAATAAATTTGAGTTTATGAAAAGAGCGAAAGAGTAAAGCTTGAAACGTGTTATTTCCATTTTCAACTCCTCTTACTGCAAATGTCGCTGCGAAAACGAAAAGCAAGTCTTACTACACGCAGTGCTTGCTGTGTCCCACCTCAAATTCACTTCTGCGTGCGACGCCATAAAAGTTGCAATTAGCCAAGAATAATGGAACACAATTAAGGTCAATGGAAAAAAAAAGCGAGAAATGGCTTTTAAACTCCTTGGTACTTTTAATTAACACCAAATAGAATAATAGCACTTCAACACATTAAATTACAACATAATGTTCAGTAGAATAAAAATATAGTAAATTTATCTGACCATGTAATTTTCATTAATGAACATCCGCAAGAATTATTAAAAGAAGAAAGTGTTTTATATTATAACTTACTATATGAAATTACTCTAATATGTAATTATTTATAAACGATGTAACTTGATGATTACGTAAACTCGTTTCCACTTATATAGCTTCCTTTTTTCTTGCTATTGATGCTCCACAATAAATGTTAAAAAAGAAGAAAGAAAAACAGAGTTAACTTGTAGTCGTACGTTAATCGTGCATCAAATTTCATAGATCAAAGTTACCTGCTTTCCCTGATAGATTAAAAATCTTTACCAAACAAATGTTTGATCTGAAAATGAAGATACGAAATGAAAAATCCATATATCAAAGTTACTCCCTTTTATTAAAAGGTTAAAAATCTTTTTCATAAATATGTTTGATCTGGGAATGAAGATATGACATTGAAAATTCAAAGATCAAAGTTACCTGTTTTTGCTTATACGTTAGAAATCTTTTTCCATACACATATTTGATCTGATAATGAAAAAAATGATATGATAAATCCATATGGCAAGATGATCATCCCCACTAGTTGGTTGATTATAAATTTTTTTTCATACATACGTTAGATATAAAATTAAAAATTCATAGATTAAAGTTACTGTTTTTAAAAACAGGTTATTATTTTTTTTTTTAATACATATGTTTAATCCGAAAATGAAGAGATGAAATGTTAATTTCATACGTGAAAATGGTTCCCCACTAATAGATTATAAATAGGGATGTTCCGATTCCGATTCTCGATTCTTCAATACCGACGGTATCGAGGAATCGTCGATTCTCGATTCTTTGCGCTACCGAGTTCGATACCGATTCCGACGAAAAAATAGTGAAAACTCTCAAAATCATGTATTTTTATGATGGTTTGTTATGAAAACACTAAGAAATGTACGGATTATCTGTTTAAACTTTAAACATTATAATATATATACATAATACTTGAAAGTTTATTCTAAAGTATATACTTTAGTATACTATTTACTAAATATTAAATACTAAATAAAGTTTAAACCTCTGTTAAGTCCTCATACCGATGTTGGAGACTTCTGGAAGAGGAAGAGGATTGCATTTCTTCGACTCACTCGGTAAACTGTTAAGAAAATATCTGCTCCACCAGCAACAGTGTTTTCAAAGAGACTATTTTCCATGTCAGGGTAAAATTTGTGACAAAAAAAGAAACAGATTGGACCCAGAGAGGGTTCAAATGCTTATTTTTCTTAACAGAAATTTGAAATACAATCCAAACTTTTAGTTTTAAAGACTTTTAAGACATAATACCGGTACTTTTCTTTTCATTCTAATTATATATTTGTAAACTTTGAACATTTCAGTTTCATTTTTTTTTTATTGTTTTGAAAGAGTTTTTATTCATTTGCAATAGGCTAATAAAATGTTTTTGGGTTCAAATGTGTTATTTTTACTTGTTTTACCCAGAATCGCTATCGAGCCCGGAATCGAGAATTGTGAGTAAAATTTCAGAATCAGAATCGAGAAATTCTGGAATCAGCCCATCCCTAATTATATTTATTTTTCATATAGCCTATACATTTGATATGAAATGAAAAATTTATAAATCAAATCTCCAGCTTTTGCTAATACGTTAAAAATATCTTTTCATATATTAGTACGTACCTTCTATTGGAAAATTAAGTGATGTAATGAAATATTTATAAATCACAGTTCCCTACTTTTGTTAATAGGTTAAAAATCTTTTTCATACATACATTTGATCCGAAAATGAACAGATGAAATGAAAAATTCATAGATCAAAGTTACTTACTTTTGCCAATAGGTTAAAAATATTTTTCCTACATACGTGTGGTCTGAAAATCAAAAAGTGAAAGTGAATCTTTAACTTAACGACTCATAGTTATGTCCAGCCATTTAGGCTTAAGGGATCGGATCATTAACAAAAGTAAATGACTATAAAGGAATTGATAAAATGGAAATGTGGGAGGAAGCGGTAAGATTCCGAGTGAACACATGAACACGATGTTTTCAGGGCCGGATTAACGAAGGATTTTAGGGGGGCTATAGCTCTGGGCCTTCAAATAGACAGGGGTCTCCACTCTGATCAAAATCTCAACTATCTAACTAAAAAGAATCATGAAGATACAATCATCATAAAATAAAATATGACCAAAAATATGAAAATATTCCCTTAACTTTCCTACTGTACTTTCCACAGAAAAGTATTAGGTGAAGTCAGCTGGAGCCACATATTTTTTTCTAGCCCCGAGTCTCCAGATAGGTTAGTTCAGTCCTGGATGTTTTCCATCATAAATTCACGTGGTCTAGTGTCAGGCACGTACGTACAACTTATTGTAGCGGAGTAGAAGTCTACAGTTGAAATTGAGGAGTAATATCAAATTTTTGGGCTACATAAATTAATTATCTGTTAAATCAAGTACGCGTATAGTTATTATTATTATTATTATTATTATTATTATTATTATTATTATTATTATTATTATTATTATTATTATTATTATTATTTAAGACAGTGTAAAAATGTTTGTCGAGTTACAAAGATTGCAAGGGTATTCCACCTGTGAAAGCGCCAATAACAACCAAACCAGTTGGTGTTACAATTCTTTGTGGGCTGAGCTGCTCTAATGCCATCTGTTAGCTACCGGTTGAACTATGTCCAGAACAACGATGAACACGTGGTTAGCGTGCTGCGTCGCCCTATCTCTAACAGCGTATCAGAAGATTTCTAGGCCTATAGATACACCACAATGACTTGATACCTAGTCTTCCGTTCCAAGCGCTGCTATCGCCTGAAGGAATTCAACCCTGTTTGGTGTAGACGGCTGCAAGGCTCTGTCGCTTAGCAAGAGCTGAGCTCTTACTGGCTCAACGCTTGGGTGTGTCGCGGGTGTGAGTTTAGTTCGCATTTTTGCCGTGGCTCAAGACATTTTGGCAGCACTATAGTAGCCATCAGGTTTTTTATTCACGTGAATCCCCCAGTTTTGCCTCGCGATGAGTGGACGCCAATAATTGGGAAGCACTGGCTGGGAATCGAACCCGGGACTATGCGGACATGAATCCAACGCTCTAACCAGTACACTATGGCATCCCCTTTCAGAGCGTCAATGGTGCACACAAGAAACAAGTAGGTATTTTAGTAGGAGCTCATGTGGTTCAGATACCACGTTAACTTGTAGGTCCACGTATCATGTATCCTCGCTGCTGAAAGAGACGCTAAACTCAAAGCAAATCAAGTCAAACAAAGCAGGTATTTTATTTAAGAAAGAGTAAGAAAGTTTTTGGAGATGTCAGGTTCCGGTGGACCTCCCTTGAAAACGCCCTCGCCTAGGATCAAACATACTAGAGCTGAGTTCTATCATTTTTTTAAACGTCAGCTTCCTTTTTGATTATTATTTACAGTTTGTTATACCTGAAATTACTACCTGTCTCGAAAAGGACAGAGAAATATTGGAAAAGTCCATGTTCTTTAGCGGATTTCGAACTGACAATCGGTCTCACCTCAAGATTATTAACTTAACAGTCTCAGATTTCTCATAGCGCTACCTCGAAACTAAAGCAACGTATGTCCTGTACGTTTGGTCTGGTTTACTTGTAGGAGTTTATTTCAGAGCATGTATTTTTTTTTTTTTTAAAAATAAAAGAATGTAGGAACAGAAAGCACTGAATAGAAAGGAGGAAATGAGGGCGTTAAAACGTTTCTTTTTCTTTTAAAAAAATCTGTTAACAATATTGCATAAAATAAAGTATTTATTTAAACTTCCCACATTTATGGCCTGTAAACTAATGAAGAAACGTAAAATATAGACGTGATTACTAATGGATCAATTAATGGACTGAGAAAGAGCAAGCGTTGCAGCCTCTAGAAAGCCTACTGCGGCGCGATGGCTTAGTGGTAGAGTGATCACCTCTGGTGCGTGGGACCTGTGGTTCGATCTCCGACCAAAGTAAATTTGTGGCGGACAACATCGTGTCCGTGGATTTTTCCCATGCACTCCCGTTTCCTCCCTTATTATCATTCCACCAATTCTTCCATCATCATTCTCTTGCCTTAATTATCAGTCTGCATTAGCCTCAAGGGCATACTTGTGGGAAGTTAAACTGAAGGGTTTTGAAAGATAACCCAAGAGAAATCCCATACATACTTTTAATATCCTTAAAGTTTCTTATTGCCACCCAAAATGTCCTAGGACAAGCATGGGACTTGTAGGACCTCCAATTCCATGGGGGTATGTCCTATGTGCGAACATTGCAACTGGCTTGGCACCAAAAAGGCAACTACGGCAAACAGTGGAATCCACGAGGTCGTATACATACGACGAGGTCATACAGGGTCTTGCGTCAATGTTATATCCACGGTAAATATTAAGTAAATAGAAACTATTCCTCTCCGCCGTTGCCCGCAAATAACGCATCACCTGATCATTCTCTGTACCCTGTACTAACTTACGTGAGCAATCACGTGGAGTACCACAAGGGTGTTTACTCTCGCCACAACTCAAACCGTTTCTCTCTTTCTCCGTGACTTAATTTGCTAATGCCTCTCTCTTAAGACGATGACTATGGTGATGATAAAGGCGTATAAAACAGTAAACATTATTACATAATCTGAAGGCATCAAGAAAAGAAGAAATGGGACACCCACGCTTAATGTGCAGATGAGTTGCAAAAAAATGAAGACAAACAAACGAGTAGTAAATTCAGGGCTATTACATTTTATTTATTTATAGCGAAACTATAGGCCTATTATCATCTGTTGACGTAACATCTTCCTCCTGCTACGGAAAGGGCAATGCAGGTACTTATATAAAATCCGTTCATGACTCTACTAAAACGATACTTTAACGCATCTTTTTATTCTTATTTTGTAGTTTCAATTTTAGATTATTAACTAACTAACTCTATGGCCTAAGAAACCCGAAGGTTGAATGCCGCGTTCACAAAAGCTCTTCATTGACTTCTATCCTTAGCCAATTGGATCCAGATTCTACTTTGTATTTCTATTTCTGCGAGATTTATCTTCATACAATTCTCCCATCTGCATCTAGGTCTTCCTAATAGTCGTTTTTCGATTGGTCTTCCAGTTAGGACTTTGAAAGCGTTCCTACCTTCTCCCATCCTGGCTACATGACTTTACTACCTGAGCCTCCTAGATTTGGTGACCCTACCAATGTCTGGTAAATGGTATAAATTATGTAGTTCCTCGTTATGAAGTTTCCGCCATTCCCCATTTTCGTTTCTCTTGGATCCGAATATTCGTCTCAGGATCTTATTCTCAAATACTTTAAGTCTGCATTCTTTCCTCAAAGTAAGTGATCATGTTTCGCAACCATACAGCACAATAGGCATGATTATTGTTTTATATATTTTAAGCTTCAAATTCCTCAACAGAATTCGCGACGACAAGAGATTTTGAACTGAATAATAACACGAATTTCCTGCTTTTAGTGAACATTAATTATAGATTATTTCTTAACTTTTATCACAGTGATCATTTTTCCTATTATAAATGTATAAATGTAAATGCTCTCTATTTCCTAAATAAAATGTGATTTACTTTTCTCTTCTGGTAGATGTTAATGCATAAACGACGTTCGTTCATATATATTAACTGTCTCTATGGTTTAGGGAGCTGAGGTTCATCGCCACAGAGACAAGAAAATGAAAGATTTTAGTTTAACGTGCCACGATTATGCCCGATGGGCTAAGGGAGACGGATGATTGAGACTGGTGATTGAAGATGGAATAATTGGTGGAATGAGAAAGTGGGAGGAAACGGGAGGAAACTGAGAAAACACACGGGCACGATGTTGTCCATCACAAGCTTACTTGGCCGGGGATCAAACTGGGGACCTGACGCACCAGAGGTAAGCTGTTTATCATTGAGCCACCGTGGACCCCCACAGAAACAAGAGAACGCAGTTCAACCCTATCCATGGTGAAGCCAATCTAGTCGTGCTCTAGGGTTACAAATTTCCTTTTTATCCCCACAAAAATTTTGATTTTATGGACTAGGGCCCGAATGATTTTCTTTATTTTTCGAAATTCAATATTTCATTAATAGCTCTATAATATGGTGTGAATCATTTTTCTGGCAGAAATCCAGAAGGTATAGTTTACACTTGGAGTAAATTCTTCTGGAACGATTTCTCAAAAATGAAGGGCGAATTTTGTTAATAAACCATAAGCAAATATTTCATTAAGAACCCTACTATATAGCGTAAGTACTTTCTCATGATTTAAAAACAAAACAAAAGACGAAGCAATTTATTGTAGGGGTGTTTCTCTTGAGACAATTTTCCCAAATACGATTCAGGAAATTTGTTTAAATTTCATAAATACATATTTCAATAAGAACATTGCAACATGGCGTCAGTGAATTTTCATGGAAAGATACATAAAGGGTTATGTACTTTTGAGTAAGAGTTTTGAAAATCTTTGAAATGTAATAAATTCTTTATGCCCACGATTATGCCTTTTTAGGTTAAGGGAGACGGATGATTAAGGCATGTAAATTATGATGAAAGAATTGGTGGGATGAAGATGTAGAGGAAACAGGAGTGCTCCGAGAAAACCCGTGGGTACGATGTTATCCACCTCAAACTTACTTGAACAGGGATCGAACCAGGGACCCCACGAACTAGAGGCAAGTGCCCTAAAACTGAGTCACCGTATCGATCTTCGGTCACAACCACTCTACTCACCAGATTTAGCCCCGAGTAACTTCTGGTTGGTCCCAAACCCCTAAGATTCTCTTCGTGGACGGCATTTTTCAAATAGTTCATCCCTGGGGAGTGGTATTTCCCAATATGTGAAACATACCCTCCCAAAGATGACTATGTCGAATGCTGCACAAAATGGACGAAGCGATGACAATTGTGTATCAATAACGAGGGAGAGTCGCACATTAGTTCCTTGTATTTCCGTGTTCTTGGAAATTAGAACGAGATTGCAAATATTTTTGGTGTGCACCTCATGTAACTTCTTCATATATGAAACAACAGACATAAACTTTGTCCCTTCTGCGAAAAATTCTGCTTACGCCCGTTGAAGTATGATATGATTTAATTGAAGAAATGGAACGATATTGCTTAGTGCAAAGGACTGTACTTTTAGGCTTTCAAACAATGCTATGTATATATGTCGGAAGTCTTATAGGACGGTTTTATTCGTCCGTCTGTTGATAAGAATCAAAACGGGAAGAGATGCAGGTTATACAACGGCTTTATCCGTCCGTCTGTTGATAAGTATCAAAACGGGAAGAGATGCAGCTTACACAACAGCTTTATCCGTCCGTCTGTTGATAAGTATCAAAACGGGGAGAGATGCAGGTTATACAACGGCTTTATCCGTCCGTCTGTTGATAAGTATCAAAACGGGAAGAGATGCAGCTTACACAACAGCTTTATCCGTCCGTCTGTTGATAAGAATCAAAACGGGAAGAGATGCAGCTTACACAACAGCTTTATCCGTCCGTCTGTTGATAAGTATCAAAACGGGGAGAGATGCAGGTTATACAACGGCTTTATCCGTCCGTCTGTTGATAAGTATCAAAACGGGAAGAGATGCAGGTTATACAACGGCTTTATCCGTCCGTCTGTTGATAAGTATCAAAACGGGAAGAGATGCAGGTTATACAACGGCTTTATCCGTCCGTCTGTTGATAAGTATCAAAACGGGAAGAGATGCAGGTTATACAACGGCTTTATCCGTCCGTCTGTTGATAAGTATCAAAACGGGAAGAGATGCAGGTTATACAACGGCTTTATCCGTCCGTCTGTTGATAAGTATCAAAACGGGAAGAGATGCAGGTTATACAACGGCTTTATCCGTCCGTCTGTTGATAAGTATCAAAACGGGAAGAGATGCAGGTTATACAACGGCTTTATCCGTCCGTCTGTTGATAAGTATCAAAACGGGAAGAGATGCAGGTTATACAACGGCTTTATCCGTCCGTCTGTTGATAAGTATCAAAACGGGAAGAGATGCAGGTTATACAACGGCTTTATCCGTCCGTCTGTTGATAAGTATCAAAACGGGAAGAGATGCAGGTTATACAACGGCTTTATCCGTCCGTCTGTTGATAAGTATCAAAACGGGAAGAGATGCAGGTTATACAACGGCTTTATCCGTCCGTCTGTTGATAAGTATCAAAACGGGAAGAGATGCAGCTTACACAACAGCTTTATCCGTCCGTCTGTTGATAAGTATCAAAACGGGGAGAGATGCAGGTTACACAACAGCTTTATCCGTCCGTCTGTTGATAAGTATCAAAACAGGAAGAGATATCGAGATGCAGCTTTTGCAATCGCTTCAGTGTCCCAAGAATAAATTTAATTTCCTTGGTTAATTTTCTATTCAAACAGGAAATGGTTCAAATTAGCCATTTCCCTTTTATTGCCATAGAACGAAAATAGGAATAGATACCACGATGCGGTTTTCTCCAAACGATTCAGCGTCTTAAGGCAATGTACCATGACTATCCCGAACACTGTACCAAAACCAGAAGTGGCTTTAATTTAATATTACTTCCGGTTTCAATACTGATTTCCACAAAGCAAGAATGGTTAAGAGATATCGAGATGCAATTTTGTGCAATCGATTCATTGTCCCAAGAACATGTTCCATCTTGTTCATTAATCCTTTATTCAAACCGGAAGTAGTTCAAATTAACCATTTCCAGTTTCAACACTTATCGCAATAGAACAAAAATGGTAATAAATAGCTGGCTGCAAGCAGTTTTCTCCAATCGATTCAGTGTTTTAAAAAAAGCATACCGGTACTGTCACAATGTACAACACTCTACCAAACAGGAACTGATTTAAATTTATTACTACTTCCGGTTTCAATATTAATTTTCATATAGCAAAAACTGCAAGAGATATCAAGATGCAGTTTTCTTGCAGTTGATTCAGCGTTCCAAAGATAGGCTCCATCACCTTTGTTAACTCTCTATTCAAACCGGAAGTGGATGAAATTTTCTAGAACTGGGTTTAATACTGATTTTCATAGAGCGAAAACGATAACATACCGGCATGTTTTTTTTTTTCAATCGATTCAGCTCCCCGAGAATACGTTCTATCTCTCCTCATAATCATCTCTTTAATGCGAAAGTGGTTCAAATTAACGATTTCCTGTTTCAACCCTTATCGCCATAGAACAAAAACCGTAAAGAACTGCGAGTAATGGCTTTTAGATATGGATTCAACGCCCGAGGAACAGGTTCTATCTTCGATCTTATCAATTTATTGCAACCAGTAGTTACAGATAGGACTACTTCAAGTTTGTGTATTGAATTTCCATAGTTAGGAAGGCTTTTGTAGTTCCACAGTCTGAAACGAAACCCATTTGTTTCTACAAGGGGTTTCAAAACAACATCGACAACGTTTGAGAGGCGATTCCTGACACTAACTAGGGATGATTCCATCTCGGGACCAAGTACCTGAGGAAAACCTATATATCGTCTGAAAGCTCTTGCCATGAGAAGTACGAAACCGTTTTCAAATCACGGGCAAACCCAGAAACCGACCCTATATGAAGCCAGTTTGTTGGTGTTTGTGACCCTATGTATGGAATATTCGACAGAAATAAAAATGAATATTACAATGCATCACACGTAAGTCCCTGAGCCCATTATGTTCCTGTTTGGCTCACTGCTAGAACGTGACTCGGGTAAGGGTTTGATAATATCACTTTGCACCCAAACGTACCCATTTCGTCAGTGTTGCCAACGAATTGTAAATACAACGTGGCAGATGGTTTCTGTACCACTCGATATTTAGCCATGAAAACGCGCCATAAACATCATTCGTCACTAGAGAAAATTTACTTCGGACATATTCCTCTTCCAAGGACTCCAGTTTATCAGTGTTGCCAACCAAGTATAAAAATAAGAAATTGCAAAACACTTTCCGTACGATGAGACGTTTATACACCAAGCTTGGCAGAAACATCACACGAACTATAAAAAAAAATGTTGAGTGTGGCCGTCTCCCAACCACCCTAGGTTGTCAGTGTTGCCAACTAGTGTAAACATCACAATGTTGAAATTGGCGTGAATGTCATTGAACGAATATATGACAAAAGTGATAGAAGCAACATTGGACAATGGAAAAGATAGTATGAGTGTCCCATCTCCGAAGCACCTATTGTGCGCCCCCGCATTTTATTTATGAATATACAATATTTGGCATAATTTGAATTCAATTTGTCTTAAAATCCTCATACATGCCTTATGCATCTTAATTCCCCCAACCCCCCCAAATTTACAGAGAAATCGGCGCCCTTGCTTTGTGTCGGCGCGATAGCTTCTTATAAGAGGGTTGCAACTTGCAATTGTTTATAGCAATGTACCACATGTCTTACCCGTGTGGCATTAAACAGATTTGTAAAAACCCTTATTATAGCATTGTTGAGTTGATCTCTGTTGCGTTCAGAAGTCTTGGCGGTCGGTGCTTGTTCAACTAATATGTCGAAAAAACTTATTCTATTCAGCGATTTCTTCTCAGGCTCAGTGTCGTTCTCGTGTTCAAAGAAGTGCGATTTTCAATTCGTTGACGTTAGTGGTAATCCTTCTTCTTCAATGGGTAAAAAGACACAAAAATACAAATACATATGACAACCAGGATTCGCAATTTGAAGTGTTTGATTTCGAAGAAAGTGAAAATGAACTAGATGTTGGAGAGAGCGAAGACGACAGCGTTGCTTCTGAAGTTACTCATTTATTTGTTGTCTCTTGCTTTCTTGTAATAAATACTTCAAAGATAAAAATGTTTGCAGCAGCCTATTTTATCCTTGTTTTACTTTACCTACTTATTGTGTATTTTATGTTATTAACGAAAAGTAGAGTATTATCTGTTAGTCTGTGTTGTTTGAACCTTCTTTTATTTCTATGCATTCACGTGCATTCTTGGAGGAAGAGGAGATAAAGCTATCTTGAACTTCATCGACTACACAGTAAACACCGTTGTTATTGTTTAAAACAAACTGAAAGTAGAGGTAGTGTGTGTGCCTCGCGGAATTCGGTAGGTCGAGCATATTGCATTTCCATCCTAAGTCCTGCATTTCTTTAGTCTCACCAGGTGAATGCTGGAATGGCACCTTCTATAAGGCCAACACAGCTGTTTTCCACATCCTTGTTTCTCCCATATTTCGGTCTGAGCCTTAGCTAACTAAAGAGTCTAAAAATTGAAATTTAATTATTGTCAAAAAATGTCTACATTGCCCAGTTCTCATTTTCATTGTCCGCCCACCCAGCAACTAGGTCCGCCTCTTTCCGCCCACCCCATCAAGCGTTCCTGGCGCCGTCCCTGCCTATCACCTATAAGGAAACAGCTGAAAACATTTAACACTATTTTTATAGATACTGTTGAATATTGCATTTATATTTGTTTCTGTCTTCGTTATTCACTGAGTTTCTTAAAAGAGAGTGAGGAAGGGTGAAGGGTAACCCCTAATTATAATCAGACACTTTGTAAAGTATGTAAAGCATATGAACTTCATTGTTATCATTATCTATTTGAATTCTATTTTCCTCTAGATACGGAAAATATGAGAGAAGACTGCAGAAAGCAGCCATTAGTAATGGAAATTCACCGTTAGAAAGTAATTACGCAACGAGTGTCTAGAGGGCACTAGTAGCTAGAGGCTAATTAAATATCTGCCGGATCCGTGGAAGCAGTTCACAAATTGGCCACTAGATGGCAAGAATAACTGCATCTTGCATCGTCGATCAAAGAAGCGAACAGGTATTTGGCTATTAATTTTGCTTAGTAAAGTGTTTTGTTTTGAGAACGTGATCGGGCAAGATTTGAGAAAATTACATACTGTATTTATAGACAATACTTAATAACAAAAGTTGTTGTTAGTAGCTTAAAAGATGTAGAGTTTTTACATTATGATAAGCAATATCAGAAATTTAAAATCTGTTTATGGCCAGTTATGTTTCAGGTAAAGAAAATGTTAAAATTTCCGTGTAGAATATATTCAAGTGCTGAAGGACCACTGCTGGGAAAGACTCTGCCAAAAATGAGTGGTTGAAGTACGATGCATTTCCGGTATCAATTGTTTCTGTTGTTCCAAACAAATGTTCTATTGAACCAGTGGCGTATTTAGGATTTTGTTTCGAGGGGGACTATGCACAACACATAAATAAGCACTTACATGTTTCCTTTTCACCCTTTAAGATAAACCTAAATACACAAGGGTGTCATCGTGGAAGCAGGGGGCAATTGCCCACTGAGTTTGAGAATTAAATATATTTTAATTGATTGTCTACTATAGGGCTATACTAGGAAAAAAACGTGAAACTCGTATGTCGATGGAGGATTTTAATCCTCCAGACAAATTTGAAATGCTCCTGCAAACACACATTGAATATTTGTAATCTCATTTCAAATTAACTGATTTCATTTTAGAAAAAAGAAAAACAATAGAAATATTCAGTTTTATTTGTGTACGTTTTTACTTGAAAGAAAATGTTGAGACAAATTGGAGTTTTAGTTGGTGGAACACCACTTTCACTTATCTGCTCCTCTTAGTTTTTGTGTTACTGACGAATCACAACTAACAACGGTCGAAAGTATGATAGAAGAAATGAAAGAAGAAACAGAAGAGTAGAATGGACGAAAGTAGACGCCGGAAGTACGCAGATATAACTCTGATTTGAAGTTTCTTCATAAGATAGTTAATGGGAACCTAAGATCAGAAACCTTAATTCAACAACTATCTTTACATGTCCCTTCCTGCAAAACCCGGAATACCCACCTATTCCACCTTGCACGCCCTAGGTTGACAATTATACAGAGGTCTCTTTTTTATTGAGTAACGAACTATTATAATAATCTAACTAGTGAGGTGGACATTTTTTCGAGCTATCCGGTGTTTGAAAGAGCAATAAAACGCGTGCTGGCCAAATAATATTACTTGTGCACTCTTTGTTAATACTATTGATGTTACTGTTGTTATTTTTTAAAATTCTTTTTCTGTTTTCTTTTTTTCCCGCTTGTTGACATTTCCCTGTGTAAAATGCCACAATTATGCTGTATCTAGGAATTTGTTCAATAAATAAATAAATAAATAAATAAATAAAAATGAAACAAGCAGTTCTTACATGGAATGAAATTTGACAAATTCAATATTATTTCTGAATAAAGAACATAAGAAAACAGAAAGTCAATGAAATTCTTACAAATGGCAAGAAGGATTATTGTTGTATGTGGAATGGGAAAACTAACAAATTTATTTCGCGAGATAAGGACTTAAGTCTGATAGCCCCCCCCCCCCCTAAATACGCCACTGTCTAGGAGCATTGTTAACAGACCAAACTCATAGTCACGAAGAAATTAAATATCGACTGCAAGCAGGAAATTCATGTTATTATACTGTTCAAAATTTTTTGTCGTAGCAAATTCTGTCGAGAAATTTGAAGCTTAAAATACATAAAACAAATAATAATCATCCCTGTTATAGTGTATGGTTGCGTAACATGGTCGCTGAGAGGAAACCGTAGACTGAAAATATTTGAAAACAAAATCCTAAAACCAATATTTGGACTCGAAGAAGAACGGGAATGGAGAATGACGGAAAGTTCACAACGAGGAACTATATAATTGATACCCTTTACTAAACATCGTTAGGGTTATCAAGTCTAGGAGGATCAGGTGGGCAGGTCATGTAGCCAGGATGGAAGAAATTAGGAATGCTTTTAAAGTTTTGGGAACCTCGCGGAACCGTTTCCTCCGGAACCGGAACTTTGTTGCCATCCCTAGTCCTTACGTTGCCTAATTATGAATATGACAAGTGTGAACTGGTCATAACAGTCAGATTACAAGTTGCATAGCTAAACGGTGGAGTATGTGGCGATCAGTTGGTACAATGTCACGGTTCAAATAATGCAGAAACATCAAGTTCCTGTGCAAATTTGGGGAAATCTGCTTCAGATACTTACTTTGATAGTCTTAAGAGCCTGCCTTACTAAAAATAATACAAAATTTACCCTTTTTCTTTTGCTTGTTTTTCATAAGTGAAAGGAGATAATAAAATACAACTTACCACAATCGTAGATAATGCTATTCAACAACAGAAAATATGAACCTGAAGAATGATCAAGGTTGCCATCTATAGAAATTACAGTGTTGCCAGAAAGAACAATTTCCCTAAAATCTAAGTTAAGGCAGAGAGTAGAGGAACAAACTCAACTTTTTAAATAATAGTTGTATTTATTTTGTAATAAACAAAATAGTTTTAACATACAGTTATTAAAACTAAATAATAATGTTAATTAAAAAGTAGTTCACAAGAAACCAAAACAACATGATACGTAATCAAATGCAGTTGAGTTGATTCCTCTACTCGCTGTCTTAACTTAGATTTTAGGGAAATTGTTTTTCTGGCAACACTGTAATTTCTATGGACGGCAACACTGAACATTCTTCAGGTTCATATTTGCTGTTGTAGAATAGCATTATCTATGATTGCGGTAACTTGCATTTCATTATCTCCTTTCACTGATGAATAATGAAGCAAAAGAAAATGGTAAATTTCCTATTATTTTTAGTAAGGCAGGCTTTAAAATCACTTTACGATGTCAATGCTTTAAGGAAAACAGTATCGATACCCATTTCACTACTGTAGGAGACACACACACACACACACACACACACACACACACACACACACACACACAAAAAAAAAAAAAAAAACGCGACGGCTAACTTCGGAAGATACCATAAGAGGACTTTGATCGGTGTTTCCAGCAATGGCAGAAGGGGTAGAGGAAGTGTGTATGTTCAGAAGATACCTACTTCGAAGACGATT
Organism: Thermobia domestica; assembly: GCF_964235325.1. NCBI lineage: Eukaryota > Metazoa > Arthropoda > Insecta > Zygentoma > Lepismatidae > Thermobia > Thermobia domestica. Next base: position 258,454,993 of record NC_137464.1, read on the forward strand.
AAGTAAATATGTTCTTATATTGTGATAATACCCCATCAGGATTCTACCGTTTACAGTCGGACAAATTTGTCCATGCCGACCAGATGCCGCGGTCGGATTGACGGCGCCGGACGCCGGCGTCTTTCAGCGCAATTTTCGACCGCGACGAATAGTTGCCTTGCCGAGCAGTTGGCAAACAGCCGTAAAAGTGCAGTAAATGCGCCGGCGCCGCCTTCGAAAAGAGGTCCGCAGAGGGTCGGAAAGAGGCCTTACCGACTATTTTGCCGACTCTGACGGTCGGCAACAGTCGGCAAAGAGTCGGCAAGGGGCATTTTATTTTACGATTTTCGACCGCTTGCCGCCTCGGCAAAAGGTCGGCAACTTTGAACAGGTAGATCGTCGTCCCGCCGCGGACGGGTGCCGACTGCCTCCGGCGGCCCGCCACCGTTGACAGCGGCAATCCCTCTTTCCGACCGCGACTTTCTGACTGGGTAAAGACCCACACTAAAATTACGGGAGCTTTTTGACAGCTCCTCGTATTTTGCTCAGAAGCTTTGTCTTATATCTATTTTCAATATTAAGTTTTACTTTACTGGGACACTTTATTTATTTATTTACTGTACATGTAAGGAAAATGCCCTGCTATTAATTAGGAGATTATACCTGTTGTTTCTCTTCTCCTCCTGATAACAGATACTTCACACATTTCCAATAGTGGCACAGATATTTCTAACGGTTACGCTCATACTACGTCCATTTTTTTAGTACCTGCATACAGGTAATCATAAAAGTGTGAAGAAAATGGACAAGAAATTAAAAAAAAAATCTTTTGATACAAATATTAAGGACATTTCTGTGTCTTTTAGGGACGCTCTCTGCTTCTTCCTTCCTTTTATATAAGATTTAAAGAAAAACGCTACCAAGGACATGGAAAAAAATCTTTATTACCTCGCTTTTGCACTTTTACCATAAACGAGTTTTAAGGAAAGATTAAAACAGTATTTCTTGATGTAATGTGACGTCAGTTTAATTTACGACAAGAAACAACATGTTTTTTTTTCCTTTCGCTTCGTCCTTACATCCACCTTATACAACTTTTTTGCACCATCGGCCTGGAAATGAGCCAGAAAGATTATTTTCCCCCCTTTATTTCCGACCCTTTTTGTGCTTTACCTCCCAGCCCTGTTCTCCTAATTTATTTTTTAAGATTATTGCAAGACGCCTGATGATTTGAGTACCTGGCTGTGACAGTGGGGAGGGGGGGAGGGGAGACTCTGAAAAGCATAAGATACAAGAGATGAAAGGGATGCTGAAAAATTAAAAAAGAAGGAGATTCTTAGAGAGAAATGAAGGCTGGGCTGTAAGCTGTAACGATTTCTTGACCTCCTGGCTGAAAGAATTTTCGCAATCAAAAAGCAAGAGACGGGAAACTCATCTTATTTGTTTGTAGGTTGAGCATTCATCTCATAATTACGTCACGATATGAGCAGTGGTGGGGCGTTACCAGAAGTTTTCCACAAGGCTTCAAGCAACTTTATTAAATCTTTTGTCCCTTGATTTTTTCAAATACCAGTTTGCTATTTGTACCAATAGATGTCAGCACAGTAGAATCGGCTCGTATGAACCAAAGATGTTATAAAATAGAGGATCTGCCCATATGTATTTTCGTTCTATTAATTCAATAAAGCGCAAAAACAACCGAGTTTCGGCACGTTTGATTGGCTACTTTCGCTTCCGTCACTGTGTGATTGGCTACTTTCGTTTCCGCCGTGAATGTTGACTCAAAACATTGCGATCTTATTGGGTAGAGTGAGTACAGTGGGGGGTGGCGAAACTGTGACGTATGGCTTCACAGCTGTGATGTATGGCTTCACAGCTGTGATGTATGGCTTTTTGTTGTATATTCAGATTCTCTATTTTATAATATCCTTGGTATCAACTGTACAGTCACTAGATAGACATAAATATTTCTTCAATTAATTTCTATGAATCGCATGTAATACTTGTGACCAGTGGCGGCTCTTGAGGCAAACCACGTTAGTAAAAATTATGCTTTTATCGTTTAAAACTAAGGGAAGAAAAATTATCTAATGTTTCAATTATACTTTCTACAAAAATAACACATTAGGTAAGAATTAGTATACTGCATTAATTCTAAGCGGTAAAAGTTTATTTTTTACTCATGTGATTTCCCTCAAACGCCGCCACTGACTATGCCAAAGTTGCGCTCCTAAAATCTTCTCTTGATTCTAGAATTTGGCCCAAATACAAGCAATGTGTTCATCTGACATGCAATAAACACAGCAGCGTTTCGAATTTTGCTAGAGGAAGACAAGATTCTCCACTCATAAGACTTTCACGTTTTTTAAATTGATATATTAATATTAAAACGTATGCATTTTCTCAAAATCAAGGGGGAAGGGCAATTTCCCCCACCTGCTCTCCCCAAACAACACCCATGAATAAACATCTAGAATTCTGATTATTGTTCATATATCGGAACCTATACATGTTCATATCATATAGGACATGTTAATGCCCATAGTTTTATGGATGCTCTTTGATATTTATGGATATTAACAGGGCGTCCATAAATATATAAAAAAAAAACTACAATTAACGAATCTCAATTTTAAAAAAAGAAACAAGAAAAACTGGTTCAGAGGCACAGGATTAGTGGGTCTAGGACTGTCATTTCCAACTGAATGCTCTATGACGTCACAGATGGCTACTTGTATGCTCACTAAAGCACACACAGAAAAGGCCAGCAAAAGTGTGCAAACATATTGTTGATAGAAAACAGTGTTGCCAAGCTGCCAAGGAGTAGTTGATGGTTTTGTGATATATTACTCGTGGGTTCATGACTAATCGTATACTTCCAACATTTCTTTTATGCCTTCCCGTCTCTTTTCCCTATTCACTCAACCTGTTCTCTCTCTCCTTCTCTCTAACTCTTTCCTAGCTCTGATCGTAAAAGCCTGTTTCTATGTTATGACTGTTCTAGTACATATTCTATCTATCTAAATTATAACGAAGAACCAGTCTATTACGAGTTTTTACTTATTCTGAATTATAAAGAGTAGATACGAAATGGTTACCAAAATGATTGGAACATTTCAAAAAAACTCAACCTGCCAGGTAAGGATTCCATACTCTAAATTATTGTCTGAATTTCAATATATTAACCTTGAAAAAAATAAAATGAAATATTTCAGTTTAACGTCCCACGTTTAAGGCAAGTGAATATTGATGGAAGAATTGGTGGAATGAGAAAGTGGGAGGAAATGGGAGTACCCGAGAAAATCCACGAACCATCACAAACTTACTTGACCAGGAACCCCACGAGCCAGAGGTAAGCGCTCTACCAGTGAGCCACGGTGTCCCCATTATATTAGCCTTGAAGCTAAGAGTGTAATACACAAGCAAATTTTCTTATAGAATATTGTGAACTATAAGATAGATATTTCAGAATTTTGGGAAAATATCTCATTTTATGTTGTTGGAATTAGAAACAGGAATAGAAAATTATGTAATGATCTACCAGCAAAAAAATCCAGTTTTGGATTTAGAAGTTCCCTTAATAACATTTATTAAAAAAATATAGATATAAAATCAATAATTAAAAATTCAAATTTCTAATGGTATGAATATTTTTTTAAAAAAATATCGTTGTCGAATTTGAATTTTAGCATCGTACTAGACATTCGTCATTGTTAATATAATGTTATTAACAAAAATATGACTTCGCCGACATGAATAATAGATCAGTAGATTACTGGATGGTAGATTTTTGTACACTGAGAAAAATCCGTTCTCCGGACAGACGTATATTGTACAAATATACGGAATCCTCTTGGTCACTACAGAAATCAGTACGGAGCATTCGTTATCCGTATGCCACATAGGCACTGCACTTAGATGTTACATCATGCCGTTGCAGGATGTCTGACATCTAACAGTTTTCCGTATATCACATACATATACTTATGTTATCTTCGTCAGCTATATGTTTTATACGTCCATTTGTATGTGAGATCCTGACCGCCTACATTACTTCATACGGAAAGTACGTATAGATGGAACACTTATACGGAAAGTATTATAAAACATGCGTTTTCAGTTATACGTCTTCTTTACGTTGTCCAAAAAAAATACAGGAATTACGCATGTAACGCCACATTCTGTCTGACATTTTTTTCTTAGTGTATGTATGTAGCGATTTGTTTAGATTATTTCTTTTCATTGCTTGGTTTTATCTTTATATTTTTTATTTCATTATATTCTTTTTACTATGCATCTCGTGTAAATAATATTTTATGTTATTTAACATGTACATTATTTTATTATATTCCTTATTAATGTGTTATATATCTAAATTATATAAGCATTATTTGTACGCCTTCTTTAATTGCAATTATTTACTGTATTGAAGACATAAATAAATAGATAAATAAATAAAAAAATAAATTAATAAATTGATGAAATGCCGGTATGTAAATAGTGGATATTTTTCAAACAGATATCGTTCCTCATGCACCGCGGCATTTCAATTTCGTAAGCAAAGATGGAGAATATTTGTTTTGGAATCTGAACTTCAGAACTGATCACAGATATCAATAAGGTTGAGGTCTGTGGATTGAAACATTAGCCTAGTGAGGTGTTCTGAAATCATGCATTATCAGCTCTGCCGGTATGAATAGGCGCATTGTTATTTTACAAAATTCCCCCAACTGGCCGAAAATAAGACCCAGTCCATAGAATCCACGTGCTCACTTAAAACAATGGAGGAATGACAACCACATAGTCGCTTAAGGAATTTCGACATATGGACATCTTTTAATAATAATTGCAATCCAAGCCTTTTCCCTTCCTATTTCCATTTCATCCCTTTTAGATCAAATATTTAAAAAATGCTCAACGACATATTTAATTATTTTAAATAAAAGAGTCTAAATATAAAATATAATTTCTCTAAACCTAAAGAATTAAGATATGCACTTTTTTCTTTTACAATAACTCCCATTTTTTTTTCAAGTAGATTTTACAATGATAAGATGCCTATATATCGGAGTGCCTTAAGTTTAGAGACATAATATTTGGTATTTAGAGTTTTCATTTAGAAGAATTAAACGTGTGGTTAAATGTTTATATATATTTGACCTACATAAGTCAATCACCTACATCTTTTCTTTCCACTCCTTCTGGATCGAATGTCAAAAAATTCTGACACTTGTATTTAATTACACTGCATTTTAAGTGAAAAGTCCAAATGTCAAATTTCATGCATTTATTAACCTTAAGGGGCTCCGAGATTATAATAATTGCAACCTCCAATCCTAATCTTTCGACATCGAATTTCTTCAAATCCTTCCTTTCTGGTATCTTACGTCACAAAATTTACCTACTGTCCAAATTTCAAGTTTGAAATTTCAAATTTCAAGGTCTTGATCAGTCAGTCAGTCAGAGATATTACCCTGTATATAGAGATTACTCTGTGTATAGATATTCCTCTGGAATAGAAATTACCCTGTGTATAGATATTACCATGTATACAGAGATTACCCTCTGAATAGAAATTACCCTGTGTATCTGTATAGAGATTAACCTTTGAATAGAGATTACTCTGTGTGTAGAGGTTACCCTATCAATAAAGATTACCCTGTGTATAGAGATTACCCTATATATAGAGATTAGCCTCTGAATAGAAATTACCCTGTGAACAGAGATTACCCTGTGTATAGAAATTACTCTGTGTATAGAGGTTACCCTCTGTATAGAGATTACCCTGTGAATAGAAATTACCGTATGTATAGAGATTACCCTGTGTATAGAAATTACCCTGTGTTACTCTGTGTATAAAGATTACAGTGTGCATGGAAATTGCCTTTTTTTTACAAAAAAAGAAAAAAGAAAAAGAAACGTCGGTACGAAACTTGCAAACAACTCTGCACTATACACTTTGTAAACTTGTACTTTTGATTTTTTGAAACAAAACTTCTGAATTCTTCCATTGATATAGCAAGATGGTGAAACATTTAGCGCTAAGTGCAGCTGATATAAAATACAATGAATTTTCTTGAAGACACGAGGCAGGCGGAAGTTGTGAGATGATTAATGAATAAGTAGATGAGGAAATGAACTCTACAGTTAAGCAATAGAATAATGCATCTGTTTAGAAATATGTTCCGTATATTTTACGTTTATCGCAAAGGCCTCTCTCTTGGGTTGAGAGATGGTTATGGAAGATACGGAAAAGTGGGTGGCTAGTCATTGAAATAAACTCTGGTTGTTTCAGAAAGGGAAGCTCAAATGTATATCTTAGGCTTCTTAAAATTAGTCTGACACGTATCGTACTGTATTAGATTCATCTTCATCCAATTAAAGTGTCAATGTTTTAAATGACTTAGTTCGAGCTAATGTAAATGAAGATATGGCGATGATTTAAAAGAGGTTTCAACCGATTTACACATGTCGTGGCTTCTACATGCAAAATAATAATAAATGAAATGAAATCTTGAAGTTTTGTCCCACTATTATGCCGGATAGGCTAAAGGAGACGGCGGTGATGAGAAATAGATGAAATGAATAAAGGGAGGAAACGGGAGAACCCCGAGAAAACCCATTCACACGGTCTTTTGTCCACCACAAAGCTCATTTGGCGCGAGATGAAATCGAACCAAGGACCTATGCATCAGAGGTGAACACTCTACGACTGAGCCACCGTTGCTAATACTACTACTACTGCTACTACTACTACTACTATTACTACTACTGCTACTACTACTACTACTACTACTACCACTGCTACTACTACTACTACTAATAATAATAATGGGTCTATTTGTCCGTTCATTTGTTCCTATGAACATATAGAAAGATCAAGTCCGTTTTACGTATCCATATAGGGTCTATTTATTTATTTTTTCTTTCTTTTTTTTTAAATCTTATTTGTTAGATTCTCCAGGGTTTCTTTTCGAATTTTTTCTAAGATGCAAAATGAAACTTGTTAACTGTAGAGTAAAAATAAAAAAATCTGGATTTTTCTTCGAAAACTGCTGTAAGAATTTTGCTTATATTTCATAGATTATTATTTTATTAACAAACCTGTAATATGGTGTCAACCATTTGTCTGGGAAAATCAAGAGGAATAATATATCCTTGGGGAAGAATTTTTCGTACTTTTTTTTGTATGTTCCTTAATTAACTAAGATGATCTTATGACATAAGGTATTTGTAATGAAAAAGTCCACAAGGGGTAACTTACTGTTAGAGGTTTTGTAAAAGACATTTTCTTTAAAAAAAAAAAAAAAAAAAAAAAAAAAAAAACCTGAAACGATCCCTCTATATTTTATAAACCAAAATTACATTAACATTCCCTGCAATACGATAAAGGTAATCTGCCAGAAAAAAAAATCTAGTCTTAAGGGTGAAATCCTTCGAATATTTTTCCTCAAAAGCAAGACAGGTGATTTTGGAACGAATTTTCCCCGGACGAAGTTTCCCGAAAATGCGTACATAATTTTGTTCATATTTCGAAAATATAGATTTCAGTAATAACTTCCGCATGATCTGATTTAATTTTTAAAAATAAGAGGAAGAACATTTAGTGCGATGGCGCGTACCTTTCAGTTTTATGGTATTTATTTAGCTAAATTTCATGCTCAGCCCGAGATGCGAATTGAAGCTGATTTTCATAGAAGTTTGCTCTATCAAAACTCTTTTATTCACATACTAGCCATCGGCTAGCTGGGCACATCGCCCCCAGATCCCTGCGTTTGCACCGCCTACAGCCTCGCATTTCATATTTTAAACCTTTCTTCCGTTCTTGGCACGGTAAAAAATATGTTCATGCTTTTATCCTTTGCGCAAAATTTAATCATATTTATACATATTTTAATCAAAAGAAAATTATATATATATATATATATATATATATATATATATATATATATATATATATATATATAACATATAACATATATAACATATATATATAACAACTGCTGTTTCAAAAATTCATTTCAAATGGTTCATTTTACTTTGAAATGAATTAAATTTTAAAAAAAGTTTCGCTAAGAAAGTTAAAAAATTCTGCATATGCATTAAAATAAAAATAGTAATCGTCAGTGGCGCCCAAATAAAATTTTCTAGGGGGCATCTCCATGGTTGGTAAATTATGTATGGTATTTCTGGTATTTAATATATGTGGTTTGCTATATTACGTATACAATATCGTGAGCCAAGGGGGCCCGGGCGCCCATGGTTATTACTTAGTGTGTGTGTGTGTGTGTGTGTTTGTGTTTGTGTTTGTGAAATTGAGATGAATATGTATGTTTTTTTTTCTGGTAATGAGTGTGGAGTTCGCATTGATTCAACTTACCCGCTTATTGAGTACAAAATATCTTGTTATAATTATACTTTTTTTATCTACTTTTCAGGAATTTCAGAAGATGTTGTGTGTGCTAAATCCAGCTAATTCCAATTAATGATAAATTCACATTCACATTTGGAAAGCATTGGCTGTCAGTATTCATCTCAGTGAACCCGAAAACTATGGATTCGACACTAATAACGATCGTTTTCGATTATTTTTATCTGTCACTCCTTCTTAGAGGTATTAATTGTGTCTTACTCCATCAGTATACGTCTCTCGATTGTAAGTCATTTATGTGTATGCCAAACTGCTTTTAAACAATGAGTTTATGTACACTCATCTTCAAAATTATTGTCGCATATCTATAACTGTCTTCTTGTAAGAATATAATTTGATAATGATTTTGCTGGGTACTTTTAATACTGATACTATGTGTATAATCGGAAAATGTATATTTGTTGTAAATTTCATATTAAAAGAACTATAAATACGAAAATTAGAATGAGTAAACCAAAATGTTGCTAGACGGACAAAAAAGTTTTATTTTCGTTTTATTGTTCTTGTTTACTGCTCTTTTGACATGAAATTTGCCACATACATGTCTTTTTTGATTATACACATACTAACATTATAAGAAATACTGTTCGAATTCGTTATCAAATTATATCCCTACAACAACATATTTATAGACATGCGACAATAATTTTGGATATGAGCGTACATAACGAGTTTCATGTTCCTAACATGATAATTCGTGAGATTTTCTATTTTTGGCATAAATTTTAAACCACCTCTTCCCCTTCGAACTCCCTCTCCTCCCCTATTAAAGTATCTATAAACAAATTCGAAACAAGTTACGGCCTCCTCCAGACTTCGGTTTCTTCGACAATGGTGAACCTAGAAGGTGAAAACTGGAGGGGCCAAGCAGAACCAAGATTATGATTGGTGTATCATGAGTTTACTAAAAACTTTCAAAAATATATAAATAATACCTTAAACTACTTTTTTCACTCAAAAAATGGGTAGGGGGGGCATAGGCTACATTCACCACTGTTCTTCCAACACCTCAGGCTAGATACAATTACTTGGAAGTATACAAGCCAAAGGTGTGAATTTGTATACCGTACAAACACTCATTTTTATGCATAATATTAGGGGGAAAATCGTGTATTTGTTAATACAAGCAGTGATCCCTGAAAACTTAAGAATAATTTCTACATGGCATTTGAGTTTTTATAGCCATCTTTCACACAGTTTCAGAAAACAACAGACTCCAAGTATTCAAATCACTATTTTTGAAACAAACATCCCATTAGTCTTTAGTAAAAGGAGGTTCTTTAAAAGATCGATAGAAATTTATCTACCAACACGTAAACATCAGCTAACAAGTTATTTAAAGAATCTGCTTTTCTGATGATATTTTGGTGACTTTTTTTCTGTATGGTGCTAGAAACTTTACCGTATCCTGTGCCAAAGAGCAGAAGTGCAACGTTCTGGCAACTGTGAGGCAACATGAGTTTGAGAGTGCCTCGTTATTCAACTCCCGTTAACGACATTCCACAAATTGTTCTTGTAGTTACGGTAAGTGAAACAAAGGAGGGCCCACTTGCTGGGTACCTGATTTATTGCTGAATATGCGTTCTCTCTGGAGTTAAGGGTTGCTGGTATGTACTTCTCTTTTTGGTTTTCTCTCTCACCACAAAACCAAAAGCCCTTTTCTTCCTTAAATGGGAGGTGTCGGGTGTCGATTTTGACTTATTTTGTCTGTAGCAGACTCAAACTTCTTAGCTTGGGTTACTATATACAGCTTTGTCTCTATCAACGTACTGCATGGGAAAGCGCTCCAACTCGCTTTAGTTTACACCATTCAAGACATTTTTTTTAAAAACTTCCAAACTAAGCTATGCATAAGAATACCAAGTCTGATTTAATTTTGGGTTTAGCGTCTTCTCCCACCAGCGAGGCTATATGAGTGAAGAACCTAGATTTTAACGTGGGATCCAAACCATATGAGTTCCCGCCGGGAATCGACTCTGGTATACCACACCAAAGGCGGGTACGCTAACGAAAAGTACAGAGTAACTCAAGGCATCTTATATTCAGAAAGCAAAATACATTTAACATAGTAAACCAGTTTCAAGGCACGCTGAATAGATGTCACGAACTCTTCTCCACAATCACTTATCTTTGGTAATTCTTTTTCAAGTTACTCCAGTGCTTCTTGATTTAATTAAACCACCTTGTATAAGCACGTTTCTTATGTCTCTGCTTGTCCCCTGATTTCGAATCAAGGATTGCTTTTGTCCACCTATAATTATTTCTTCTTGCAATATGGTCAACCCACTGCCACTGTAATTCCTTTTTATTTTAATTTTTATAATAATATTTAATCCATGTAATTATTTTCCTATGTTTGCGAATGATTCCCACTGTACAGTTCTCCATGCTTCGTTCTGTCCGCAGACGGTGAAAATCTGATTTTGTTATTAGATTGTTGTTCTTTGTCTGTTGAAGTTAAGCGTCTCTTTTCTGCACCAGGACGGACTTCTGGGGGGCGGTGGGTTGTAATAGAGCTACTTTTAGGAGCTCCAAACCTCTGGGATGGGTTTTTATTTATATATAAAATAAATAAAAAAAATACTGTTCTGGGGGAAGTGCGATCGCCCTAATCGCCCCATCATGTATCCGCCACTGTTCTGCACCATGTTATCAATACATGAGACACGAATTGTTTCTTTCTTATGTATGTATGTGTCTTCTTGCCTTAATGCATATGAATGTCGTATTTTGAGCATGGGCAGATTTAGGGATTGTCTGTTGTGGCGGCAGATCTTCCGGGGGTCTAGAATACCCCTCAGTCGAGTGGGTATGCGAGAGTTTTCCCGCAACAAATTGTTAATATAAAAATCTGGTTTTTGAGGGTTTTCGTGTATAATTCTCTATAATACAACATAAGGGGATTTTTTTTTCAGAGAATTGTTGGCGAGAGATCAAAGTCTCCCCATGTTCGCCCCCATAATTACAATGAAGTTTCCCAATGATTTTCAGTCATTATGTAAATTGAAATGCGATCTTTTAGGCAACATACTCTCACTGTATTTCAATATTTAGATAGCTGGTATGTCGAGTCAAAATTGTAATACAACATACCGCCTCCGAATTTTTTCCACTTCTAATACTGCCAATAGAGTACCTACAGAGACCAATAAGAGACCTTTATTTAGTAGTTGGTGATAGGGGATGTTCCAAGGCCCAGTCGGAGCCAAGGGAGAGAGGTCGGTAGTCGCAGCCAAGAAAGGGAATGAAATTCCCGAAGCCCAGTGCAACCAAGGGAAACTAGGTAAGTTGATCAATCTCCCAAAACAGACTGATCTCTTCTAAAATACTGTGGCGTCTTATATACGCTCCTCAGGAGTAATCGTAGAACTTCGAGGTAGTGATGACGTTCGTTCTTTTTCGGGTCACGTGTTGTTGCATATAGTTTAGCATTCTAGCTTCATACAATTTACCATTCAAGTGTTATCTCGGAAGAAATATTCAAAATAATTTTACAAAACTTACGACAAGCAAAAACAAAAACTTAGGGAAACCAAGTACTACTCTCCATTATTTTTAATTGTACATGAGAAATTGCTTATGTTTAGCTGCTCTTTGTAATATTGCCATTTGTAAACATAGGCACACCTGAAATCGAGAATAACTCTATATTTTCTGTCGTCGACACTTTTATTTTTGATATTGTGCCATGCAACTGGCAAAACGTCCCTGGGAATTCCTCACCTTGGCACTGCAAAGGCTAAGACTGTTTATGATATTATTTTAACTTTTTTAAAAAACTTTTTGATGTTACTACTTGTTTGAGTCTCATAAATCACAGAGACGGCTCAAATCGTTAGAGGGCAGCACCAGACTTTCATACCACGCCTTTGATACAAAACTTTCCCACTATATAAATGTATTTTAGCTAGACATTAGCACGGATAAGCTGGTTTATTTGGGATCTCATTCTGTAATCCTACTTCATAAGTATATGTGCTCAAAACTTCATTGAGATTTGTTAAATATTAATAAAAAAGAAAATAAATTACAGCAACTTTTCAATGCTTAGTTACTCTTACGCATGTAGAAGCGCAAGTGAAAAGAAGTAAAATGAAATGAAATTTTTGAGTTTTACATCCCACGGTTATGCCGGCTAGGCTAAAGGAGACGGTGATGATGAGAAATGAATGAAATGGTGGAACGAAGGAACTGGGAGAACCTCGAGAAAACTCACGCAGATTGTGTTTGTGCACCACAAAGTTCAGTTGGCGGGAGCAGGGCTTGAACCCGGGACCCCATGCACCAGAGATGGACGCTCTACCACTGAGCCACCGCGGCCCCAAGTAAAAACAAGTGTTTCCACAGAGAAGGTTAGGAGACTATTCCTGAGCTCCTGGAGACCTCTTGCAAGGCTATATGGTTAGCCTACCCGCCTTCAGCGCGGGAAATTCGAGTTCGACTTCCCATTAGACCAGAGATGGAGTGGGTTACTGGGTCGTGGGTCAACAGGACGAGCCCCGACCCACTGTGAAACACTACCAACCGTGACCAATTGACGCATTCTAACTCACCGACCCATTCTGTCCAGTGCATTCTAGACCAGCATCTTCTGAACACTGATGAATTTGTCTGAAGACCTCCATTTTTCTTCTTTTTCCATTTGTTTCTATTTACTTACTTGAGTTGAGTATATCTAAGTGAAGAAAGAACTTTAAGAACTTTAGTATATTGATATTAGTAATTGTAATAAGAGCAATAGGACTTACTACTTGGCTTTCGAGACACGGCCTGTACGTTTTTAGAGGAGCTGACTACGATAATGTGTATGTTAGTATGAACAATGGTCCGTACGGTATGATATCATTTTCTTCTAAGGCCAGATCCACCTATTTATGTTGTTTAGTTTGGGCCAGACATTAATATATAGCCTTTCTACAGTTAATTTACAACTTCAAAGATACGCCATTGTGAATGTGTGTATATTCGTATATAAAGATATTTTGTAAAAATTGAAAAGGTAAATGCTAAAGTATTTTCGAATATATCGTATTCCATGTTATATAATTTTGATCAGTTAGTGAATTACGTTTAAGTAATTCTTTATTACATCGAAAACGAGCTTAGGACAAATATAAAAACGAAGTATGGACTGAAATGAATGATAACTAACGTTATAAGAGGAGGGCGTAGATCATGGGTCAGAGTTGATGACAATGGGTTTTGGTGGATTATAGTGGGTCACGATGTGTCGTGGGTCAACTTTTCATTGACCCATGCTATCTCTGGATCGGCCCTCATGTGGTTCGGATCCTATGTTAAACAGAAAGCCCACGTCTCATATAGCCTCGGTTTTGCAAGAAATGCTAAACTCTAAATCAACTGATGAGCTCCTTTGTGGCTAAGCAGTGCCTTTGGCGTGGGAGACCCGTGTTCAATTCCCGGCGAGAGCTCGTGTGGTTCGGATTCCACGAAAATCAGTAGGTCCACGTCTCATATAGCCTCGTTGCCGAAAGGGACGTTAAACTTAAAATCAACTCCCCAGACAACACGTACGTGTACGACACATGTGCACTATCCATGCATAAGCCGTACATTTGCACATGTGCATTTGTGTAGATAATGAACACATGCATAAGCCGTACACGTGAATTTGCGTGGATGAAGCACACATACATAACCTGTGTATGTGCACATGTGCATTTACGTGGGTAATGCACACGTACATAACCAGTGACTAAGTCGTGCATGTGCACATGTGCATTTGCATGGATAAAATACACATTTACATAACCCGTGCCTAAGCAGTTACATACACATGTGCATTTGCGTGGATGAAGCACAAGTACAGAACCCGTGCTTAAAGCCGCTATGTGCACATGTGCATTTGCATGGATGAAGTACACATTTATATAACCCGTGCTGTAGCCGTTATATACACATGTGCATTTGCGTGGATGCAGCGCACGTACAGAACCCGTACCTTAGCCGTTATGTGCGCATGTGCATTTGCATGGATGAAGAACACATTTATATAACCCGTGCTTAAGCCGTTATGTACACATATGCATTTGCATGGATGCAGCGCACGTACGTAACCCGTGCCTAAGCCGTTATGTGCACATGTGCATTTGCATGGATGAAGCACGTATTTATATAACCCGTGCTCAAGCCGTTATGTACGCATGTGCATTTGCATGGATGCAGCGCAAGTACGTAACCGTGCTTAAGCCGTTATGTGCACATGTGCATTTGCATGGATGAAGCACACATTTATATAACCCGTGCTGTAGCCGTTATGTACACATGTGCTTTTGCGTGGATGCAGCGCATGTACATAACCCATGCTTGAGCCGTGCATGTACACATGTGCATTTGCGTGGATGAAGCACATTTAAATTACCGGTGCTTAAGCCGTTGTGTGCACATGGGTATTTGCACGGCTACTACACGTGTGTATGAGACGTCCATAATACCGTGCAAGCGTATAGTTTTACTTTCATTCTTTTACTCTCATTCTCATCAACAGAAAGTAACCTCCATTTTTGGTAGGGGTAGTTTTTTCTCCAGGCGGTGTTATAGAGACTTTTCGACGAATAACAGCTGAATGATCGTAAAAACTCCATAACGTCTACTGAACTAGGACACAAGATCAACAGGTGGCAGCATTGTACTGATGTAACTACTGTCAGACAGTTCATAGCTTTACAAAATTATTTTCGTGACCTATTAGAGCAGAATATGTTGCGTTATTTGTTACTTGGCAAACATGTCAAAGATACTACCTAAAGCTTTGCTCGTTGCAAATAATAACTCCAAAACTAAAATTCTCACTGACAATTATTAGTTACTTGTTATATACTTTGAAGGTGATGTCTTTGCAGTTTAATGCACTTACCCGAAGAAAGGGCACAACCCTTTAACCGGGATGACGGACAAAAAAAAAAAATCTTTGCAGTTATAGAACTGGCCACCTGGAATCTCTAACCAGGTAAAAAAAAAATAGGGTATCCGTAGCTGGCGGAGAAAAATAACCAAGTCCCTTAGGTATTCCATCCCTATTGGTTTATTTTAGTCGCGATCTTCTCATATACGGTTGGATTACTTGCCTCTTTGAGGTTGAGAAAACAACCGTCGAATTGATTATAATCCTCCACGGAGGTAAACAGACGTACTTGATTCCTAGTTGACGACCTTTGCTGTTTTTTTTGGCTTTTCGATTTATTCTCTCCTCTTCGGAGGCGGAGCTACTGGAAATCAATTGTGTGCTGTTTATCGCTTTATCTGCAACTTCTTACTCAATTTGCAACTCTTGACTAGGCAGTACTTAAGTAGTTTCACTAATGCCGGGTTCTGATCCGCCGGAACGTCGAGTTGAAAGGCATAAACTACCGCCAACTGTTATGGGTCCACCAATAGACCGCCCACGGGCGCGTGCACGTTCAGCATCTCACTCATCTACCTCTAGCCTCTCACCAACTCGCGAACCAAACCGAGACCGTTCACGCTCACCTAAAAAGCTTAGATACACTGATGCTTTGCGTAGTCCTCCTAGAACCAGTACAGCCAACATCCAACTTCAATCTACGCCATCTACTTCAGAAGCTACTATGGACATTGTTCCTACTCTCATTTTTACAATTCTCTTTACTAATCTTCCTGCTGAGCTCATGGACATCAAAAAGTTTTACCAAAAACTAATACGATACTGTTCTAGACTGGACCTCCATCAATTAAACAAGACATCTAACGGAATCATCCTAAAAACAAAGAACCCTGATCTTTATAAGCATCTCATCTATAAAGTGGGACCAGCAATGTTTGACGTTAACGCGAAAATTCAACTCCTAAAAACTCCTCATATCAAAACACCACCTCCGCCTCGGCGTACTCCATTACTCTCTGTCGTTATCCGTGGAGTTGATCCTACCTATACCGAACAAGATATACTGGAGGAACTAAAGCAAGATGGGATTCAACCTACTAGAGCTCTCCGTATTAAAAATGCAAATGGCCCTACATATATGGTCAGACTACTAACAGATGATCCAGCACTGGTAGACGATCTTCTAAATAACGGTGTCTACATCTACCGTTGCCACCATCGGGTCGAGCCTTCACGCACACCCCCGCCTCTCTTACTACGGTGTGAAAATTGCCTAACTTATAATGCACATCCAACGAACAAGTGCACAAATCCTTCCGTATGCTCCCACTGCAAAGGAGATCATAAAATAAAGGAGTGTCCTAAGCTCAACGAACCCTCCAGATGCAACACTTGTGACGGGGAACATCCAACTTACTCCTACAAGTGTAAGGGCAAACCTAAACCACTTCCAGATAAGCCCGAGACTGTTGTACCTTTACGCGTTCATGTCTCATCACGTCCGACTAGTACCACAGCGACCACACAAACATCTTACTTACCACCACCTACTGTGGAAAGTATTTTGAAGTTCATCACTATCGTTCTTCAAAATGCCTTTCCTTTCCAGCGTGAGGCTATACTAAATCATGCAACCAAAGCCGCCTTCGATATATTCCAGCTCCACATGGCAGCTACATATTCCGGACTCTCAACCTACTTCCATTTTCATACAGACACCCATCATGAATAGTACAGGTCAGAGAAGGACGACTATTACATTGCTCTTCTGCAATATCCGTTCATTACCTACCAACCGAGTTCTCCTAGAAACTTTAGCAACTCAGCACAATGCAGATAGCATTCTTCTTAATGAAACCTTTCTAAAACGATCTGACCGCTTCTATCTTCCACGTTATCATCTCATACGCTCTGATCTGCCACAAAACATCGCACGTGGTGGTGCAGCAATAGCCGTTAAGCATTCTATTCCACGACGCCATATCATACCACCTTCTCCCAGGCAATATCCCGAACATGTCATACAGACGCTCTATTTTCCAGCTACTACTATTACCATCGCCACCACCTATGTTCGATCTACACAGCCACTTCCGTATCGTTTTCTGACATACTTAGATCTCAACTTTAAAACATACATCTTCTTAGCAGACATCAACTACCATTCTCGTACAGCAGCTCAGAAACAACGCTTTCATGATTTCCTCCAAACTACTCATAGTTCTTTACTGCAGCTGCCGAATCCTACTCGTCCGGAAAGCGACACTAGTCCCGACGTGGCAATCATTTCCAATAATCTGTTACCACTTACTACTATAGATGTCCTTGGTTCCATAGGTAGTGATCATCTTCCAATACTTCTCTCTATAACTCCACGTCTGACATCCACTGCATCTGCATCACCACACACACCCAGATATAACTTTAGCAAAGCCCGGTGGGATCAGTACAGTACTTATATTACCGAAAATCTGCCGGCTACTGCACCTACTCTCACAACAGTTGCATCTATTGAAACACTCTCACATACTCTGACTGACATAGTGTCTCACGCTACGGATTACGCAGTTCCTAAATGTACCACCAAATCATCTAGACCTCGTTTACCAGCACGCGCCCTCGATCTTCGGCGCTCACACGAGTATTTAACAGAGTTTCGTCGCACACATGACCGCCGATTTCTTCTTCTCCATCGTAAATTCCAACGAACGGTTCAGAACTACATAGTAGCCCGCAAACGACTAGACTGGCGTGCCTCCTGTAATGCTTTGCGCCAAGAAAAAAATCCTACTAAATTCTGGAATACCTTTAAACGTCTAACATTTCAGAAACAGGGCCCACAATACCCTATCATATGTGCTGACCAAGTACCAACGACGGATGAAGAAAAGGCAACTGCTTTCGCTACATATCTTGAGGGAGTCTTCACTCCACACACTACACCTTTGTTCACTTGTCCTACAGATACCCATATCTCACACGCTGGTTCTCTAGTGCAGCCATCATTTCAACCTGATTTCAACTACCACCTTGATCCCACAAATCAGCTCACTGCTCCAATAACATCAGATGATATTACAGCTGTTCTTAAATGCCGTCGCAACACAGCTCCGGGGGCAGACTCAATTACGTATCGTCAACTGCTTAAGGCACCTGTGGCGTTTCTAGTCTTACTTGCTTCTTTGTATACAACTATTTTATCTACAGGCTATTTTCCAACTACATGGAAACTTGCTAAAATTGTGGTCTTTCTAAAACCTCGCAAAGATCCAACTGCTGTGTCATCTTACAGACCCATTAGCCTTACTAACGTGTTTAGCAAGACACTAGAACGCCTTCTGGTAAAACGGCTACATCACTATCTACAAATCACGAACAGACTACCAATTATTCAAGCTGGGTTCCGTCCACTCTATAGCACTGCTGATCAATTACTCAAACTTTCTACACTACTTGTCAACCATTTTAATAAGCGTTTACCATCTGTTTTGATCTCCTTTGATATTGAAAGAGCGTTTGATACTGTTTGGCATGAGGGGTTAATTTACAAACTCAAACGTCTACTTCCTCACAGCTATGTCCGATTAATAGCCAATTTTCTACATCAGCGCCAGGCTTTCGTTCAGATCAACAGGGCAAAGTCACGCATCTTTCAACTCCGCGCCGGTGTGCCCCAAGGATCTGTTTTATCTCCTCTATTAAATATTCTTTATGTAGCCGACATGCCTCAACCTCAGCCCCCACTATATGCCTTACAATTTGCTGATGATACCGCTTATATCGCATTGGGATCTTCTGTGGATCGCATTAATCAACTCCTACAACCAGCTTTGGACAAACTAGTTACATGGTGCCTGAAATGGAAACTCAAGCTGAATTCAACTAAGACTCAAATGACTCTCTTTGGGCTCAAACGCAATAAATACTGTAACAGTCGCAATCCGGAACGTCTACATTTAACCCTTTTTGATTCTCCAATCCCAATTCAAAACAGTCTCAAATATCTGGGAGTAATATTCGACAAACATCTTACTTGGAAGCCTTATCTAAAACAATTGGAAGCTAATATTCGGCGCCGTTTGAACCTTTTACGAAACCTTAAAGGCACCACGTGGGGTCTTAATACAAAACTTCTACTGCTAACATATAAAGTCTTCGTACGCCCAGCACTCACGTATGGACATCTTGCCTGGTTATCAGCAGCACCAACTTACTATGAACGTCTGAAAGTTCTCGAAGGACATGCCTTACGTCTGGCCTACTCTCTCGCTTTCGATACTCCCACTGCTGAAATATATCGTCGTGCGCAATTTCCAACCATTTTGCCACACCTCTACCATCTACGCCAACGCTACATAGCGACACGAATCCAATTGGCACATCCCATTGTCCATGAGCTGTTAGACCAAGTTCCTGCTGTACCACGCTATGCCTACCCACCACTGGATCATCTGTTAGCAATATACGAATGCACCGAAGCCATAGATCAGTATAATCCAGACCGCCGTATCTACCACCGAAATCCACATATATATTGCTCATAACCTCCGCACATGTACCCAAGAAACATTTTAACACAATAGCCACCTCTTTCACATCCTCGTCAACTTGATTTGCTATTAGTTCCTTACTTCAATTCACATTACTCTATAGCCTGAAATCATTCTCCATATCATCAAATTCAAAAAAGTTGAAAATATCTCTGGCCACAGAGAAGGTGTTGCCTTCTACGGCCCGCCCATCCATTGGATGGGAATGAAACTCTTGTTAAAAAAAAATGCACTTATAGATGGTGTTACTGCGTAAGACACCAAATATATAAACTCCTTTTTTCGTTGCATCTCAAATTTGCTTTTGCATCACCTCTGTACTACGAGGAAGTCACCTGTGCACAACATGTAAGTTATCTCGGTGCTGCTTCAAATCATCTCTATCGTACATGTAAATCATCTGGGTACTGCGTGTAAATCACCTCTGTCCTACATGTAAATCACCTGTGTGTTACGTGTAAATCATCTCTGTCCTATATGTAAATCATCTGGGTACTGCGTGTAAATCACCTGTGGGTTACGTGTAAATCATCTGTCCTACATGTGAATCACCTGGGTACTGCGTGTAAATCACCTGTGTGTTACGTGTAAATCAACTCTGTCCTACATGTAAATCACCTGGGTACTGCGTGTTAATCACCTGTGTGCTACATGTAAATCACTTGTGTGCTACGTGTAAATCACCGCTGTCCTACATGTAAATCACCTGTGAACTACATGTAAATCGAATACGTGCTACTTGTAAATCACCTGCGCGGTAGGTGTAAACCACTTGTGCAGGACGTGTACGTGTGCATTGCACATGTGCTGTGCACGTGAAGATGTTGAATAGGACCTGGCATGTATATGTGCATCACATGTACAGGCGTGCATTTATACAGATGATGCACATGTTGCATCCGTGCAATTTACATGTACTATATGGATACTGTACGTGCATTGTGCTGTCTGGGTCTAGATCAACTGATCAGTTTCTCGTCCAGAGTGTGTTTTGGCAGCTATTCACCATAATTTTACTTTAAAATTTTTACAATGCATCTTTGTCGTCTGTTCCTAGCCTTTTATTTAGACCAAAGAAGTTTAACTTAATATATACGAAACCAAAAAAAAATTCTGGATTATCTCCAGTTAAATGTGTTGCTTTGCGCCAAACATACTTCGGTGGTCCCCTCCCCCCCAAAAAAATGCTTTTGTTGGTTCTTAGTGCAGACTCTTTTCTTAGTAAAGAAAAGAAAAAGTCATGTACTCTTGTAAGAAGATGCGTTAGAGGGGGAAGGGGAGTGTACCGCATAGGACTTAGATATGTCAGCAAGAAAGAAAAAAAAATGACAACTTTCTAACCCAAGATGCTAGTTCTCAATGATATTGCACTATAAAGTGGTCGTAATTTGGAAACAATGTTGTGTAGACATATCTTTTTGGATTTTTTACAGAATATGTTTTACATGGGGTTAGTATTTCCACTCTTCCTCCCCTATTTGCGCAATTGCTAATGGGACGGAGGGGGTTATACGTATATATACATATATAAGGGTTGGTTTGTGATAAAATGCAACAAGATGAATGTTCTTATATCCTCGGCGCCACCACTGTCTCTTTCTCCCTCAGCAGAATAAGTCTTTCTGTGGAAAACTGCTGCGAATGACGCAACACTGAGACATTGCTACGAAGAACGCAGTGATGCAAAGATAGAAGGGGAGGGGGTTGAGGGGGAGGAGGGGTGTTCATGTATAACTGAAATGCGACGACTGAGTGATGAGAAGATCATGATAGACCATTCTCTAACAGCGTCAAGTCTCTCTTTCTCTTTGTTGCAATTTCGATGCAAAAACTGTCTAATTAATTAAATTAACCCTGACAATGTCGGAAGAAAGAAAAAATATATTGATTTTTAATTTAGCCGTTTTTTCCTTAAGAAGTTCTCTAATTAAATTTCGTAGAAGGAACGAACGAAAAGATTAAGCAAAATTATTAATCGGGCACTATATAGCTCTGCATAGCTCGTACACATAAATTGGTTGAGTTTAGTTGATTTTAACATCTCGTTCAACAGCGAGGCTATATGAGACTTGGATACACAGTTTAACGTGGAATCCGAACCATATGAGCTCCTGTCGGGAATCGAACCCAGGTCTCCCACTCCAAAGGCGCTTACGCTAACCGCTTAGCCACGAAGGAGCTCTCTTTATAAATTGCAACATATTTTCATAGATAATTTTCCTTTTTCATTTTTTTAAAAAATAACATGATTTACATATTGCTTCAAGCCTTCTGTATCTAGATCATGATAGTACAAATCTTTAATGTATTAATATTAGGTCTAATATCTAGTTTAACGCCCCACGTTATGCATTTTTGGCTAAGGGAGACAAATGTTTAAGACAAGTGAATGCTCATGAAAGAATCGGTAGAATGATGATGTAGGAGGAAACAGGAGTACCTCGAGAAAAGCATAAACTCGATGTTGTTCACTACAAACTTACTTTGTTGGGGATCGAAGCCAGGGAGCTTACACACCAGAAGTAAGCGCTTTCCCACTAAGCCACTGCTACCCTACTTAGGGCTCTTAATTAAATATGATTTTAGCCTATGTATACCAGTACAACGGGCCGAGGACTCGGGTGCAACAACCAGCTTAAATTAGTGGTGGGCACAAAAACCAGTTTTTCCGTTTTCGGTTTTAAGGAAAACCGAAACTGGTTTTTGAAAATTTAAAAAAAACGGCTTTTCACGAAAACCGATTCGGTTTTTTACCGAAACCGGTTATCGGTTTTCTCCAAAACCGGTTCGGGTTTTCAGCGGATCCAGTTTCGTTTTTCTGTTCAAAATTGGTTCTATATCTGACCAGAATAGTGTTTCGTTGTTCTCCGGAAACCTATTTCATTTCCACAGAAATAATTTTATGAGTTTTCCAAAAAGTTTTAACCGAAACTAGTTTCGGTGAAAACGGAAACCGGTTTTGGATAAAACCGAAACCGGTTGTTGATGAAAAAAACGATCCGGTTTTGGAGATAACCGAAATGTCGGTTTTTCGGGTTTCGGTTTTTATAGAAACCGGTTTTCAGTTTTTATTTTTAAAAAACCCGGTTTTGTCCATCTCTAGTTTAAATACATTTGCGGCAGAAATGAAATGAAATCTTTCAGTTTAACGTCCCACGTTTATGTCCTTTAGGCTAAGGGAGACGGATAATTAAAGCAAGTTAATGACTATGGAAGAATTGGTGGAATAAAAAAGTGGGAGGAAACGGGAGTACCTCGAGAAAACCCACAGGCACGATGTTGTCCACCACAAACTTGTTTGGCTGAGGATTAAATCAGTGAGCCCATACATCAGAGAGGCGCTCTAACACTGAGTCCCCGTACCCTCTACATTTGAGGAAGAAATGGTCAAATTCAGAGCAGGGGCGGATCCAGGACCGACTTCTGGGGGGGCGGTGGGTTGTCATACTGCTACTTTTAAGGGCTCCAAACTTTGGGATGGATTTTATTTATATATATAAAATAAGAAAATTTCCTCTTCTGGGGAGGGGGCGATCGCCTCGATCGCTCTCCCTGGATCCGCCCCTGATTCAGAGCATTATAATTCCTTTTAATTTTAAGATGAGAATGAAAACTTCGCCATTTACACCAATGAACTAACAAATCAGGTATCTAAGAGTCTTGAGAGATTTTTATAAAAATTATTTTTCTGTGAAGCACAGTATGATAACCATAATTATTATATTCTCAAGATACATAAACAACTCCCTTTTTATTATACTAAAATATAGGCCATAGGCAGACACATTTACGTAGCAAAGCAGTGTCGTGATGTAGTGATGCGTGCAAGTGAGCAGCTCGCAGTCCTCCCTGGCGGCAATAAATTTATTCTCCACGTGCTCTACTCTGATTACAAACTCACCGGCTCCTGACGTAAAAAAAAATTACTCTCAGAGGAGAATACAGAGACAAAAGGTGTGGCCTTTCGGTTGTCACATTTAGCAGGAGGATAAATTCGAAGCTCGAACCATGTCTCGCGTGTGAGAAACGAACTCCGTCGTACAAAATGGTCCATCATCACGAGGATGCGTTAACAGGTAATCTGTTTGTCTCGTTAAAAGGAAAAATGAATTTAAGAGGGCTTATTAAGTAATAATCGTGAGCCTAAAATACTGCAGAACATTCTAGTAATATTAGGTGCAGCTACATGGTATCCCATTCAAATATCTTTCCTGACGAATATTAGCTGCAATGGGAGTAGTTTTTTCTATTTTAGCACGGGGAAGAGGATATTCATGTACAGAGACGAAGAATTTTTATTTTTTCGTTATTACTTGAGGTTATATTGATAGCTAGAACCAGGGGTGCACCCACAAAGGTGGACCACTTGGTCCGAATCCCCCCTCGCCAAACTGGACTCAACAAATATTTCTATAATTTCTTAAGAAAACTATAGTTGCTCTAGAAGAGAAATGGTTGAGTACCTTAAAAAGTTAATCTTACTCTACATGTGTACTCTTTCTTTTCTTATAAAAAAACAATTTAGGTTTATAATTTTTGTTGAGAATAGGTAACAGTACTTTAAAATTACTTATCGTTTTATTTAGTGTAGAATAATATCAGTTGAAAACTACCTAGACATAGTGACTACTACTGGTGGACCCCCCCTAAACTTCTGATCCCTCAACATAAATTTCTGGGTCCACGCCTGGTTTAGCACTCGTGAAATCCGAGTTCTTGATAGTGTAATGGTAGGATCTTTAAAGGGAGAGGACACTAAAATTTTGAAGAGGACATCTGTGTTTACACAAGTTCCTGGATTCGAAACTCGATCATCATTTTGATTGAATTTTTCGCAGGATTTTCAAATAAAATGACGAGTTGTTTTAAATAGTGATGGACACAAAAATCGGTTTTTATAAAAAACCGAAACAGGTTTTTGAAAATTTTGAAGAAAACCGAAACCGGTTCCGGTGAAAAAACCGAACCGGTTTTTGGAGAAAACCGAAATGTTGGTTTTTCGGGTTTCGGTTTTTCTAGAAACCGGTTTCCGCTAGATTTTGCCCATCCCTAGTTTTAAATATTGACAATCTTGTCTTTCTTCCGTGAAATGTAAAAGTTGAAACCATCGCTGCATCTACTTCATTTAAACTAAGTGAAGTACCTACTTTCGATAGAAATGAAGATATATAAATACAAGAATCGGATATACTTTGATAACGAACATTTTACACTCCATACTAGATTTACCAACCATACAATAATTTATCGTGATAATTATATGATAATTTAAGCCTTAATGTAACACACGATAATGCCCCTCTGATAATAGGAGAATATACGATAATCCTACAACGCACACTTTTTGTAGTTTTTTAATGAACAAATAAATTGTAGATGTGCATTAACTAATTATAGGGCACATACACTGAGGTTTTTAACTGTCATTCCCACTAAAATAAGTCAATAACGATTTGAGAATTGACAAATGGCAACTTTGCATCCAGGACCGGATTTAGGGGGGTGCACCAGTGCACGTGCACCCCCCTCCTTCGTTGTAAATATACACTATCTAAAATGAGAAGCTAGCAGCGAAAATAGCAAGACCTCCGAAACTTTCTGCCATCATGTTTCTTTTCACCTTTCTATTCCAATGATAAGACGATATAGATATTTAATTACTATATTCTGAAGGAAAATAATGAAAAAAAATTGGGAAACATATATTTTAATATATTAACATACTAGTAAGGAAAAAAAACTTAAAACTGTTATGTCGGTAAACAATCTTGACACTTTCTATCTTGGCAAAATCTCATATGATGCTATTACCCATTAAGCTTCAATAATATTACAGATTTTGTAATAAGTTATTTAATAAAATGCAAAGTATGCAGTAGTGTTTAGGAGTAGCTGCAACACTGCAGACAATCCGTGGCATTACTGTCTCCGTGAATGAAATGAAAGTCCTGATCCCGTGAGAAAAGAGGAAATCAGAAAGAGGGAGTGACTGAGATTCGTTTTATCGCCACTAGAGGGAAGCAGGTGACACTCCTAAGGAATTTTCCTACTCGCCATTCTTATCCCATGCAAGTGTTTCAGAGTACTTCACTCTCTCCCCCCTCCACTAAACATTTCATTCAATCTTCTTTTCTGTCAATGTGTTACGTAAAGATCAACATTTTAAAAAAAGAGGACAGATAAATAAAATAACAAACTCTGCTTTACGTAAATAAATTATTTGATTTCTTTTTGTTATAGCAACTTCCTAAAAGACTGTGGACGTGGGTTTTTACAGAAAATGATACGTAAAACAGTGTTGTCCTCGTGACAGAGCTTTTCCAGTAAATACAAATATACTTTTCGAGATGAGAAAGCACTTTTACCACACCTCTTCGAGATGACAAAGAACTTTCACTGTACCTTTCCGAGATGACAAAGAGCTTTCACTGTACCTTTACGAGATGAGAAAGTACTTTCACCGTACATTTTTGAGACAAGAAAGCACTTTTACCATACATTTTCAGGATGAGAAAGTACTTTCACCATACCCCTTTCGACATGAAAAAGCACTTTCACTATACCCTTTTCGACATGAGAAGGCACTTTCACCATACTTTCTCGAGATGAGAAAGCACTTTCACCATACTTTCTCGAGATGAGAAAGCACTTTCACCATCCTTTTCGAGAGGAGAAAGTACTTTCACCATACCCCTTTCGACATCAAAGCACTTTCACTAAACCCTTTTCGACATGAGAAGGCACTTTCACCATACTTTCTCGAGATGAGAAAGCACTTTCACCATACCTTTTCGAGATGAGAAAGTACTTTCACCATACCCCTTTCGACATGAAAAAGCACTTTCACTATACCTTTTCGACATGAGAAATCACTTTCACCATACTTTTTCGGCATAAGAAAGCACTTTTACCATACCTTTTCGAGATGAGAAAGCACTTTCACCATACCTTTTTGAGATGAGCCAGCACCAAAACCTAGTGTTTTGGGCAAAATTAGTGTAGAATCCTACTATTTTTGAACAACGATATCAGTGGCGGATTTAGCTCGGAGCTGCTGGGGCTTAGGCCCTCCTAGTTTTTTTGAGTGACAAAAATAATTGAAATTATTATTTATATATTTCTGAAAGTTTATAGCAAGCGTTGCTTTTTATTCTTTATTGGAGAATTTTCGAAACATTAGTTTTAGTTTCAGTTTCAGTTTTTTTTAATATGAAATGTGTAAAAGAATACTTGACGTCCACAATGTTAACGTCCAACCTATCTGTAATATCCATCGGGACAGAGTTAAGTTGGAAACCTCTGCAAGACCCATAAAAAATTGTAAACTCATGATATATCTATCATAACCTGGGTTCTGGCTGACCCCACAGATCCACAAGGTATCGCATCCAGGGGCGGATCCAGGGGGGGGCGATCGGGGCGATCGCCCCCCCCCCAGAAGGGGAAACTTTCTTATTTTATATATATATAAATAAAACCCACCCCAAAGTTTGAAGCCCTTAAAAGTAGCAGTATGACAACCCACCGCCCCCCCCCAGAAGTCAGTCCTGGATCCGCCCCTGATCGCATCGCAGTTTATTAGACAGAATCTTAGAAAAGTGATGCAATGGAAAATTGAATATTTATTTTATTTATTTATTTATTTATTTATTTAACAATCACCAGATACAGCTCAGAGGCCATTTTACATTGGATATCCAACAACAACAATAACAATGGAAAGGATTTGGGAAGGTATCGGCCAGGGCCTGTTTAGTAGGTACCATCCCGGCATTTGCCTGGTAGGACTGAGGGAAACCCTGGAAAACCTCAGTCAGGATGGTCGGCAGCGGGACTCGAACCCACGACCTCCCGAATGCGAAGCCAACGCTCTACCACTTGAGCTACTTCGCTCGGTAAATCAATATGATGCATCTAGCACCATAATTTATTACCAAAGTCTGTTATTTTTACGACACTAAACAGTATATCATTGTTTTTACTTTATGACAGAACAGTCGTTTTTCGATTGTACACAGGCTTAGGGAAAAGTAGGGGAATGGAGACCTCTTGAGACAAATTGAGAAACAAAATCTCAGATACTGTATCGTGTGATATGCAAAAAAAAAAAAATTCCAATAAAAAAAACGCAATACTTTAGTATATCTTTAGGTATTATTTTGTTCGCTGTCATTATTAATTATTCTTACAAAAATGAAAAAGTAACAGTAGAAGTTTGAATGCGATTGCCCTATTGGTAGGGTAATGGCACTCAGTCACTTTCGTAATAAATCAATACCAAATCTTGTACCATTCAAAAGTTATAGTTTTCACGCTCATATTTAATAATATTCTTGTATATAGACAAAATAAGCAAAAGTTTTGTCACAAATGCAAATATGGGCGCTTAATGTGAGAAGTGTCTTTACACTTTTCATGTTCCCACCATAAACAATTCCTACATGTTATCCAATGTCTTTGTCTTTCTAATCAATTGTATCAATTTATCTTAATAAGGTAAAAAAAATGTAAATTTTCTTTAAAAAAGTTTCTCTCTATCTCTTCAGCCTGATTGTAAATTTTTTCTTTAAAGAAACAATCGAAATGAGTTCTCCATGAACCATAGAATAATGTTTATTCCTTTCTGTGTGATTTCGTGTTTGTGTTTGTGTTTGTGAATGTTTGCTTGTTTGTTTGTTTGCTGAAGCGTCCTTCATGTTACAACTCTTGAGGGAAAACTTTCCATGGAGTTTTCAAAACACCTCTAAACAGTGAAAGAAGCGACGCATCTTCATGGTATATATTGACTTTGGAACTTTCGTATTTCTCTTATCTCTTCTTTTCATACTCTTAGTCCAGCCTCAAGTAAACTTTTCATTTTCCAGCTTCGCTGACTAGCCACGCACGGAAGAAAAATAACCAAAAGAAACGGATCGAGTCTAGCTCTTTTATATTGAATTCTGGGAGAAAGAGAAACTTTTTTTCTGTTCCCGCGGAAGAAAGAAGCCATTTATTTAAAGATTCTATTACTGCTGTTGACTAAAAAAGGATTTCGAGTAGAAAATCCATATTCTATTTAATGTTTCAATGTATTTATGTATTATTATAATGAAGCTACTTGAACATTAAGAGCTACGTGAACCTACTAAAAATAATACAAAATTTATCATTTTTCTTGTGCTTGTTTATTTATAAGTGAAAGGAGATAATGAAATACAACTTACCACAATCATAGATAATGTTATTCTACAACAGAAAATATGAACCTAAAGAATTTTCAGTGTTGCCATCTATAGAATTTTCAGTGTTGCCAAAATAAAATTTCCCCCAAAATCTAAGTTAACACAGCGACCTGAGAAATGAACTCATCTGTATTTGATTACGTATCATGTTGTCTTGGCATCCTGTGAACTACTTTTTAAATAATAGTTGTATTTAGTTTGTAATAAACAAAATAGTTTTAACATATAGTTATTAAATTTAAATAATAATGTAATTTAAAAAGTAGCCCACAAAATACCAAACAACATGATACATAATCAAATGCAGTTGAGTTCGTTCCTCTAGTGGCTGCGTTAACTTAAATTTTTGGGGAAATGTTATTCTGAGAACACTATAATTTCTATGGATGGCAACACTGAAAATTCCTTAGGTTTATATTTTCTGTTGTAGAATAACATTATCTATAATTGTGGCAAGTTGCATTTCATTATCTCCTTTCACTTATGAAAAACGAGCAAAAGAAAAATGGTAAATTTTGTATTATTTTTAGTATGCCAGGCTCTTACCTACATATCTTACTGCGTAAAACTCATCACGAAATAAATGAAATCGACCATAGAGAGAGTAAAAATCATACTGTTAGCGAAACGTGTCCACGTTTGGATAAATTTCTGATTGTGCCTTTTATACTAGTTTGAAACTGCTGAATCCAATGAAACATTTTAAAATATGTCTGTCCATGGGGTCAAGAAAAATGATCTCAAATTTGGGATCTTTGAAATACCGTTTATGGCAATAGTAATCAAATTTGGAATCTTTGAGGTACCGCTTATGACAATAGTAATCAAATTTGAAATCTTTGACAGTATTGTTTATGGCTGTCTAAAAGTACTGGAGAAGTTTGAGAAAAGTCTTAGGGTATCATCCTAAACGAAGGGAAAATCCGAACCTACACCTCCTCGCGGGAGAAAGCGGGCAACATTTTAGGCGGCTAACGTAGGTGGGGACCGACTTCTGGGATAAGGAGTCAACCTCTACCAAGTGCTAACGGCCTTTTCGGAGGGCGGATGAGCGTGTGGAAGTCAGGGCACCTTCTTGCCCTTAGGAGAGAAAACTGTCCGAAAAAGCGGATGAACTACCACGTGGTCAAGGTAGAGACCTGCACGGGCCGAATTTTTCGGCCCGAGCCCAATCCAGCCGAACGTACCTAGGCCCGGCCCAGCCCGGGCCCGAAAAGTTTTGGAGATTTTCGGCCCGAGCCCGGCCCGGCCCGATAAGTTTTTTAAAATTCTTGGCCCAAGCCCGGCCCGGGCCCGATAAATTTTTAAAGTTTTTGGCCCGACCCCGGCCCGATAATTTTTTTAAAAAAGTATCTCGAGCCCCAATCTTTCTCAAAATTTAGAACTAAATTTGACCTAACCTCAGAAACATTTACTAAACTCTGGTTTACAACCTGACGCTTGCTCCTAGAACTTTGCCTGTCATCGAGAGAACAAAAACTCCATTCCCTGTAACAAAAATCTAACTTAATTGATTTTTAGCATAAAGTGAAGATGGCAATATTGTTTAGCGACAGGCAAAACATTCCCACCCCTTCTTGTTATAATTTGAGTTCAGTGAAGGTCAAGGTCAGAGCTCAATTTACCGCATAATGCCTGCAATCCTCTATAGTGAAAGTGGAGCCGCTAAGCAACACAAACTGTAAATAGCTATTGCATTCTTTGTAACATTTTTCACGGACACACTTCTTTAACGTTTGGCTTTATTCTAATTATCGTTTAACGAAAGTCAATAATTATTAAAGAATTGCAATTGATCAGCCCCAGCCCAGCCCGACCTGAAGAGAAATCAGTGTCGGCCCGCCCAAGCCCGGCCCGGCCCAAAGAAATAACAGTGTCGGCCCGCCCAAGCCCGGCCCGACCCAAAGAAATAACAGAGTCGGCCCGCCCAAGCCCGGCCCGCGGGCCGGGCCGGGCTTCGGGCCTCGGGCCAGGCCCGGCCCGTGCAGGTCTCTAGGTCAAGGGCATGGTGATCTGGAAAAGAAATGGGAATACTGCAAGGAGGAGAACAAATATAATGATGGTTCTTCCTGAGGTAAAACATTCCGGCTGTAAAATAGTCCCTCGTTCGGATCTTCAGATGGGGATTACTCCGGGACGAATCATCAGAGGAGAAAATAATAACTTTCATTTCAGCATAGGAGCCTGGAATGTACGGACTTTGCGACATGTGGATAAACTTGAAAATTTAAAAGTGGAAATGGACAAATGTAAAGTGAACCCAATAGGCTTAAGTGAAGTGAGATGGCCAAGAAAGGGTGAAACAGTATCGGAAAATTACACAATATTCTATTCGGGTGGCGTTAAGGCGGAGAATGGTTTCGTGATAGCAATGGAGAACGAAGTAGCAAGAAGTGTAACCAAAGTGGAACGCTGCAGTGATCGCTCGATGTTTGTAAAGCTCAGTGCAAAACCAGTGGATATTGTGGTAACAAGCAACCATGATTTCAATGGAGTACTGTATGGTGAGATTAGCGACATATTGTTGCAGGAGGGATGAGGTAAGGTCAACGCCATAGTAATTGAAGACTTTAACAGCGCAGTAGGAGGAGCCGCGAATGTGGTGTTCAGTTCATTTGGACTAGGTAGAAGAAACCAAGGATGTTATAAAATAGAGGATCTGCCCATACAACAAAATCGTGAAGCCATACGTCACAGGTTCAAACCTACTTTGTCCACTCCGCGCCACTAAGATCGCAATGTTTTGAGCCAACAATCATGGCGGAAATGAGAGTAGCCAATCAGAATTGCCGGTTTAGACGATGCTCGGTTTTTTTTTTTTTTTTTGGCTTCATTGAGTTCATGTGATGAAGATACGTATGGGCAGATCCTCTATTTTATAACATCCTTGGAAGAAACGAAGGGGGCCAAATGCTGATCGACTTCTGTAGGCAACATGATATGTAGGTGACGAACACGTGGTTTAAGAAAAAAACAAGCTGTACATGGAAGATTCCAGAAGATAAGAAACGCTACCAAATCGATTACATTCTTGTGAAAAAACGTTTCAGGAATAGTGTACGGGACATAAAGATACTACCGGGAGTGGATATCGAATCGGATCACAACCTCCTAGTGGCGGAAGTGCAAACTTGGTTAAAGACAATCAAGAAAAATGAGAGGAGAAATCGAAAATGGAACTTAGAGCGACTAAGAAGTATGGACAGTGATGTAAAAGAAGAGATTGAAGAAAAATTCTGTGCAATTGGCGATGTGGTTGACAATGTAGAAAATAGTTGGGGATGAGTTAGATTCTACTTGACACACTCCATAATAACATAGGGAGGATGGAAAGAGCACCGAGAAAACCATGGATAACTGAAGCGACGCTTAAGAAGATGGAAGAACGCAGAAGGGCGAAAGGCACGGACATCAAGGAATACAGAAGGCTGAATAATGAATTGAAAAGAGAGACGGATAAAGCCAAAGAAAAGTATGGAACAGATATGTGAAGAAGTAATGGAACTTCAGCGGCGCGGCAGATATGATCTGATATATTCAGAAAACACAAGAATTAGGAGGGAAAGCTAACAAATGCATACACACATCTGGAATCGAAGATCAACAAGGTAATGTAATCACTGACCATCAAAGAATTCTTAGAGTTTGGGAGGAATACACAAAAGATCTGTATGATCAGATGAAGAAAAAGGACCCAGTATATTGAAAAATGAAGTAGTACAAGCCATCAAGAACATGAGAAAGAGGAAGGCCACGACATACCAGTAGATTTGCTCAAGAGATTAGGAGACAATGCAATGAAGGTACTGACTTCACATATTAACAAGATCTACCTAAGTGGAGAATGGCCAAAGGATTTTTTTATGTTAGAATGATTGCATTAAGAAGGAAGCAGAAAAGTGCAGTGATCACAGAACCATTAGCCTTATTTCCTACACTGAAAAGATAATTGCGCTCATACTGAACAGGCACCTGGAAAATAAGATAGAACAGATGTTGGAGGGAGATCAATTCTAATTCCTGAAAGGAAAAGGCACCAGAAATGATATTGGGTTGATGAGAATTATTTCAGAACGAGTTCTGGACGTAAAGAAAGAGTTATGTTTGTTCTTCATAGACTCGCAAAAAGCTTTCGACAGGGTCAATTGGACGAAACTTTTGCAAATACTTAAAGAAAATGTGGTCAACTGGAGAGATCGATGGCTCATTCGCAATCTGTACATAGGACAACGAGTCAAGATGCGCTTAAATGAAAGAGAAACCAATAGTGTGAAGATTGGAAGAGGAGTCAGACAAGGATGTAGTATGTCACCCCAATTATTCAATATTTACAGTGAATGGTTAATGAAGGAAACATTAATAGGAATTGGAGATTTCAAGATTGGAGGGCAGATCATTAACAAGATCAGGTATGCAGATGGTACGGTTATTATAGCTAAAAGCGAAGGAGGACTACAGGAGATGATCGACAAAATAGTTGACACTGGGAAACTATAGGAATGGAAATGAACATCGAAAAATAATCATGAGAATATCCCATGGAATGCGACCTTACAGGTCAAAGTAGAACAAATAGTACTTGAAGAGGTCGACCATTTGAAATATCTGGGAAGTATTTTGACGAAAGATGCGTACTGCACCAGAGAGATCAGGTCAAGAATTGGCATAATCAAAGAAGCATTCAACAAAAAAGGCAGCCTTAATATTGGACTAAGGAAGAAATTGGTCAAATGCTGTATATGGAACAGTGGACTTTATGGTTCAGAGACTTAGACATTACGGAAGTTAGAGAAGAAATATTTAGAGAGATTTCAAATATGTTGGTGTTGAAGGAAGATGGAGAAGATAAAATGGACAGAAAGAGTGACAAACGAGGACGTTTTAAAACAGATAGGAGAGTAGAGGACACTTCTAGCCACCATTCTTTGTTGAAAGGCCAATTAGATTGGACACATCTTGCGTCTCATTAGTCTATGCGTAAAGTTGTCACTCTAGTACGTCAAACCAAACTCTTAGCCCGTACCTGTAAAATGAAGACTTCGCAGACCACTGCAAAACATGTTTTCGGATTACATTTAGCCCTACAGTAAAAACCTGTCTTCAGCGGAATCGAACGGGGCTCGCAAAAATTTCCGTTCGAAATAGGTTTTAGGTTAATGAAACAAACTACTTTTTAAAAAAAATTCCGGCGTAAGACCCCCGCATCCCTCATTTTCCTAGGAGATATTCCGTACCCCACAGTCCCACCTGAAGTTGACGTTCTACTGACGCCAATGGTTAAATGTGTCAGTAAAGTAATAAAAAAAAGGAGGAAGACCTTTTCGCAGACAATGTAGTATAGGACAGATACCTGACCTCTTATAGGATATCTAAAAAAAAAAAAAAAAAAAAAAATCTAAACGCTTGAAATTTTCCGTGAAAGGGTTTGCTTTAATTACTATTGTTCGCTTAAAACAGTATAAGTTGAATGAAAGGGATTTACCACGTTTTTCATCCCTAATACCATAGAACCATGAAATATTTATCTTTAAGATAAATTTCCCCTTAATAAGGGGTTCTTTCAAGGTAGCTTTTACTGAATAAAGATAGAGAACTTCTCAAAGAAATTAGTGTGCTGCAGAGTTCTGAGCAAGATTGTCCGCACATGTTTAATTTCACGAAAATAAAAAAGTTACAATAGTTGCACTCTAGGAGACACCCTGTAGTCTTCAAAATCCGTGGTTCAGTGGTAGAATACCTATATCCGGTGTGTGGGATCCCTAGTTCGAACCCCGGGCCCGGTCAAGTAAATTTATGGTAGAGAACATTATGTTCATGGGTTTTCTCGGGACACTCCGGTTTCCTCCCACTTTCTCATTCTATCAATTCTCCCATCATCATTCACTTGCTTTAATCATCGTCTCCCTTAGCCTAAAGGACGTAATCGTGGGACGTTAAATTGGAACGTTTTTTCCAAAATCCATCTCCCATCCAACAACGTTTTTTTCCAAAATCCATTTCCCATCCCACAACGTTTATTTTTCAAAATCCATTTCCCATCCGACAACGTTTTTTTTCAAAATCCATTTCCCATCCGACAACGTTTTTTTCCAAAATCCATTTCCCATCCGACAACGTTTTTTTTCCAAAATCCATTTCCCATCCGACAACGTTTATTCCAAAATCCATTTCCCATCCGGCAACGTTTTTTTCCAAAATCCATTTCCCATCCGACAACGTTTTCTCCAAAATCCATTTCCCATCCGACAACGTATTTTCCAATCCATTTCCCATCCGACAACGTTTTTTCCAAAATCCATTTCCCACCCGACAACGTTTTTTTCCAAAATCCATTTCCCATCCGACAACGTTTTTTTCCAAAATCCATTTCCCATCCGACAACGTTTTTTTTTCAAAATCCATTTCCCATCCGACAACGTTTTTTCCAAATTCCAATTCCCATCCGATAACGTTTTTTTCCAAAATCCATTTCCCATCTGACAACGTTTTTTCCAAAATCCATTTCCCATCCGACAACGTTTTTTTTTTCAAAATCCATTCCCCATCCGACAACGTTTTTTTCCAAAATCCATTTCCCATCCGACATTCACTTCTTTACTGTATATAGGCAGATTGGAAACGTAAATTTAATTTTTTAAATTAAAAAAAAAATGTCGCAATCTGTTGAAGAATTTTTGCTTAAAATATCCCAGAAATGTTTCCTAATTCCACTCTAATAAACATAACATACTCTCTGTTCTCTGGAGGAAAGAAAAAAAGCAGCTCGTTTGTGAGGGCATCTGTTTAGCCGAAAGAACGACGTTGTACATGTATGTCCATGTTTATGTGGTGAACGAGTAAAACTTCAAAAGAAATCCCCACTGTGTGCTCAGATGAGTGAGAGAAGGACTTCTCTTCAAGTGATGGAACGAAGATAAAACTTCTTAGAATTTAATAAGAGACACGTGTAAGCATTTAACAACCAGTATGGAGCAAGAGATCATCTTATAACAAGATATTCTAGGCAATATCAGTAAGTAGGGGTTGCCAGCTTACGACTTTCCCACTTAAGAACCAAGTATATAGATCACGTTGGGGAAAACTGCAATAAAAAAAAGATAACTTTTTGTTGTCTATAAACAATGAAATAAAGAAAATGTTCCACAAAATTCCTTTATAGTACCAACATTTTCAGTTCGTGAAACATCAAAATAATGATTTGAACTTATTTGAAAATCTAATGACTTTTGGGGCCGCGGTGGCTCAGTGGTAAAGCGTTCACCTCTGGTGCTTGGGGTCCCGGGTTCGATCCCAGCCCCCGCCAAGTGAACTTTGTGGTGGACAAACACCGTGTGCGTGGGTTTTCTCGGGGTTCTCCCGTTTCCTCCCACTTTCTTCATTCCACCATTTCATTCATTACTCATTATCACCGTCTCCTTTAGCCTAACCGGCATAATCATGGGACGTAAAACTCAAAGATTTCATTTCATTTTTTCCTTTCACTTATGAAAAACAAGCAAAAGAAAAAGGGTAAATTTGTATTTTTTTTTTTAGTATATCAGGCTCCCTTAACGTGGAATCCTAACCACTTGAGGTTTCGCCAGTAATCGAACTCGAGTCTCCCGTGCAAAAGACGTGTATGCAAAACCACATAGCCACATGGGGGTTCAATTGTAGAAAGCGTAAAAGGTAGAAGAACTTTAGAAGTAGGTATATTTTTGTTTGTGCACGTTTAATTTTTGACCATTTTTTTTTAAAAAAAAGCTTAAATAAAAATAAATTCTAACCAAAGCAAACATTTATTATTGCTACTGTATTATAATTTCGGTAACAATCATTTCCTTTATCAGAGACATTATTCGGTACTCTAATGAGTGTTTCGATCAGATTTTTTTTTTATTTTTTTTTTATTTAATTGGTAGGCCCTTTCAAAGGTAGAATGAAAAGTGCTTCTAAAAAGCGTGTAGTAAGTACTTTATACTGTAAATTGTGTCGAAAGTATTATGACACGAAATTTTAGCGACTTTTTTATATCACCTTTTTGGCAACATTGCTAACATTTTTTTTTTAAATTTCAGACCTCATTTTAGAATTGAAAATCCAATTGAGCCTAGAAAAGCTTCTCTCAGCTGAAACAGATGATGTTCTCTTATTATAAACTGTGCATTGATCATTAGACTGTTACACTTTACTACTGTAATATTATTATTAATTGAGGAGTTTGATGTAATAAGGACGTAAGCGAGTTTTACGCCCTTTTTGCATCCAACGCATTTGTGGCTTTTGCCATGCTTGTTTAGATTCCTGGTAACATTTCTATTCAATATCGGAATCAAATGTTGCGTATTACATTGTTTTATTTAAGAAAAAGAAACTACTTAAATTTTCAGCATCGTTTTTCTCCAACTGCATGGCTTACGCCCTTATTGCATCAAACTTCGCAATTGTTGTCCTGTTCCTCTCAGAACTGCAGTTATGTTCTTAAATTCTTAAATCTGAAACTTCAATATAGGTATTTAAGATAATTTTTAACCGACTTGAAATAAATAAATCAATTTCTCGATTGAACTCATTTATAAATACACATGTTGTTGGTATGTTCACTTATAACTTCGATATAGTTGCACCGACTTCGATGATCCATTTTCGTTTGAAAGAGTATACCTTCCTGATTGTCTCACATACATTTCTGAAGAATCTGATGGTAATCTTTGGAGCTAGACTTGGAAACACAACAGATGCACAGTTAATTACGGCAAAATGACTTGATTACAGGCAACCATAAAGTCTTTAGTGTGATTATGGTTGCATAACATCACAGGGGTTGCACTGCAAAAGTTTCGGAACGCTTTCATAGGACATTATACTGTCTCACATTTGTGACATTTTACATAAGTGTGTTACGTGTATGAAGTCGGTTAAGTTTTTTTTATTTGGAAAAAAGTTTTATAATTAATTACTGTTAAAAATATCCA
Source organism: Thermobia domestica (assembly GCF_964235325.1). Classification (NCBI taxonomy): domain Eukaryota; kingdom Metazoa; phylum Arthropoda; class Insecta; order Zygentoma; family Lepismatidae; genus Thermobia; species Thermobia domestica. The sequence continues at coordinate 258,492,993 of NC_137464.1, forward strand.
TTGTTAAAACGCCTAACACCTAGCATTCTACTGATGCTCTCAGTAGTAGCGTGTTCATCTCTGGTGCGTCGGGTTCCTGGTTCGATCCCAACTCGCCTCAAGTAGCCTTTGTGGTGGACAAACACCGTATGCGTTGGTTTCCTCGGAGTTCTTCCGTTTTCTTCCACATTCTTCATTGCACCATTTCATTCATTTCTCATAATCACTATCTCCTTTAGCCTAGCCGGCATAGCCATGGGACGTAAAGCTCAAAAATTTTATTTCATTTTTACTGATGCTCACAATAAAATTCAATAAATTTAATTCTTGATTACAATGATTAGACTAACAATTAAATAAACAATTAGTTTCCCAAGAATTATGCTTTATTTTACAAATTGTGTTTTATTTTTTAAAGTTATAGTTTTTTAACCTTTGAAATAAGTTTTTCTGGATCCTTTAACAAGCAAGATCATATTCAAGGCAGACGCGTCATTTCGAGCTTCAAGAGGGGTAATTTCCCCCTTGAGTTTGAATTTTTTTGTCTACATTTTCATCAACAGGACAATAAAATACGAATGAAAAATGTGAAAATCAACTTACATTGGGGGTCTTGCCGCCCGTTCCCAAATCTGAAATAACAATGCTGTTAAGGGTAGCAACCATACAACTAAAGCATTTTTATGCTTTTTGCTCTTCGGGTTCTCTTCAAATAAGTCTATTTTTCCATAACAGAGGCAACAGATGTCATTGTTAAATATTTATTAAGTATTTTCATCGACTGACTTGTCACACGCTATTTTCTTGAATAGTAAAACGTCTCCTAATCGTAATATTTATACACTGAAAAGCGCTGGGCACAAAAATAACACAATATTCTCATTTACACACACGAAGTATCCGATTCTTTTTCTTTCTTTCTTTTTTTTAAGAAAAAAGATAACACAGACGAGTAAAGAAAGCAAGCTGGTGTGTTTACATAAATCATTTTGTTAACATATAGGCCTATAGCGCGCCATAGACGCACGCACTTGTATTACCAACATGTATGAAAGGTTTCTTTCATCATGCATCTTGAAAGAATTTTTTGCCCACACACGTACCAACGTGCTGTCCAACATACTGAAAGTAGTTGCAGAAATGTGGAGGACGAGGAAACGCGTGCTTTTTCTTTCTGCAACTGCACGACCTTGGCATGCGACGGAGGAGAGAGTCACGTGATTTCTTCCGCTGTCGTGATTGGCAGACCTAAATATAAAACAGGCACCTTGCATGAACGAGCCCATACACGGTAAACATGCATGCAGAACGGCAAAAACATCAAACATGTTTTCAGAAGATTTTGAAAACTTTCAACATGAATGAACGAGGCCATACACGATCAACTTGCATGTGGTTTTATCATTTTTCATACAAGTCGGGCTGTTTCTTCAGGCATGTGTTTACGTGTATGGGCCGCTTATGACGAAACAACTTTATGATTGGTTGTTTGACATATTTATTAAAATATGCGAAACTGCGCAGAATGTCAAGATCTGGCTAAAATTGAATTAACATCTAATATTTACATTTCCAAGTAGCCAATGCATGTACGAAGATTATCGTTATTATTATTTTGAAGAAGGCTTCTGAAGTATTGCATGAAGAAATATGGAATTTCACGCGTAGTGCTACAAAAGATAATATTTCAGAATTTCCATTTCATTTTGGTCCCATCTTGGTGTTGTGAGGATTAACAAGTAATGTTTATTAAAAGAATGGGTTCCTACTTTCTCATTAAATTACCGTGAAATGTAAGTATATAAGTCTATAACATCTAGGCCATTCAATCCTAAATAGGCAATTCTCAAATATTTAATTATAATAAAAATATATACAGTACTTGCAGTCCACCTAAAATAAGATGTTTGATATATTGAAAAAAAAAATGTTTCCGCAAACAAGAGGATCTCAATCTAAAGGTGCGTACATAAGATTTACATAAGATGCGTATGTAAGGTGCGTACATAAGATTTTTTAAATCCCGAGCCCAGCCCGTGAATTTACAATGTGAGGCCCGAACCGAGTCCGAAATATGTTTTAGCATTTAGGCCCGAGTCCGGCCCGAGCTCGCGTGATAATCAAATGAGCCCGAATTACAAAAACTTAATAATTAACGCAAAATTGTATTTTTATTGACAGCAATTAGAGGTTTAATTTTGGAGTTATGCTTTAAAAGTTCTCCAGAAAGAACGGTGCAATATATATCGTTGTGCAGTATATTTACAAAGCTAGGCCCGTAAAGGCCCGAGAAATATGATTGTATATTTAACAATTTACGGCCCAAGCCCGGGCAGGGCCCGAAGTTATATATGCTTTGTAGGCCCGACCCCGTGCAGACGTCTCAATCCCCTTTATTTAAACAGAAAGATTGATGTTCAGTACCAAAGTCTCGTGAGAAAAACAATATCGTATTTTTGAGATGTACGCGCGTTACTTTATGACACATGGATAATTAAACTTTCTTTTGATAAGTATAGACACTTTTCGGAAAAAGAAAATGTGTAAATGTAAGGTTTTTCATGATTAAAACATTTTGAGAAACTAAGTGTTCTTCATAAACATAGTTCATATCGGGCAATTAATATCAAATAAATTCTGTGATACCTATCGCTGATTAACCACGTGGACCAAGATCTAACAGAATTAAAAGTTTGTTTCCATCTGAAAAGTTTCGTTTTTTATTTTTTTCTCGCTTCTCAAAGTTTCCAAAAAACCGTCATTAGACATTTCTTATACATACATCCACAGTTACTAATCTTTGACTTAAAACAGCTTAAAATTAAGTAAATAAATAAGTACCAGCAATGCAGTGTGTACTCCACTGCACTAAAAAATGTCCGTCATTAATTTTAGCAAATGTTTATTATAAGTAGGAGTACACACTACATTTTCAATACAGTTAATCAACCCTCTCATCATAAACGCTGATCCTGGGGGGAAGGGCTCCCCTATAGTTTCCTTGGGCTCTCGTATTTGTGTTACATATTTCTGATTGATTTCTTGTAGAGAATATCGGAGAATGAAACACGTATCCGAGTGGTCTCCGGCGAAGATACAAAGAAATTGGCGCCACTGGCTCTCAGCATTTTCTTCCTTTTTTACGCCTTAAACTATGTTTAATTAAGGGACTTAATTCCATGTATTTTTGGTCTCAATGGCAATTAGAGACTTCCTTTCCTTCTATTTCCAGAAAATTTACCGAAGTCCAAATCCTAGTTTTGAAGACCTATAACAGAGTAATCAAAGGTCTGTTTAGCATAATGTTAACTTGGTGAGAATGAAATGTCCATTCCAGGTGTGTCATAGAAGGTCTTCCAGTCTTCCCTCCCAAGAAGTAAACGAAATGCCGGAAGAGGTGATAGTCAGTGAGTGAGATATTAGGACAATGCAGTGGGAGTAGAAGTGTACAAGGAGACCGTGCACGGTGGCTCAGTGGTAAAGCGCTTACCTCTTGTGCGTAAGGTCCCTGGTTCAATCCACAACCAAGTAAGTTTTTAATGTACAACATCGTGCCCGTGGTTTTCTCGGGCCACTCCCGTTTCCTCAAACATTCTCATTCCACCAAATCTTCTATTACCATTACCAAAACTTTATCATTGTCTCTCTCAACGTAAAGGGGATAAACGTGGGGCGTTAAACTAAAAAGATTTCAAATGTAAAACCTACTTCTGTGTCAAGCAATTCAGTTCTTAAAAAATTAAAATTATTAATACAAAATTGGCAAAATACGTATTTTTATAACATTAAATATTGTAGAATTTATAGTGAGCAAACATGGTAAAATACGATGAGTAATGTCTTTCTGATGTGGATTCAGTGTCCCAGAAATAAGTTTCATTGCCACCTTTACCCTTCAACTGAAACCGGAAAGTAGTGGAAATCTGATTTCCAGTTTCAACCTTGAACTGTCATGGTGAAAAACGATAATAGATGCGAGAAGCAGTTTTTTTTTTATATGGATTCAGTACCGCAAGAATAGTTTCCAAGTTTTTGATATGGATTCGGTACCACAAAAATAGTTTCCAGGTTTTTGAAATGAATTCAATACCGCAAGAATAGTTTCCAGGTTTTTGATATGGATTCAGTACCACAAAAATAGTTTCCATGTTTTGACATGGATTCAGTACCACAAGAATAGTTTCCAGGTTTTTACATGGATTCAGTACCACAAAAATAGTTTCCATGTTTTGATATGAATTCAATATCGCAAGAATAGTTTCCAGGTTTTTGATAGGATTTAGTACCACAAGATTTGTTTCCATGTTTTGACATAGATTAAGTACCACAAGAATAGTTTCCAGGTTTTTGATATGGATTCAGTACCACAAAAATAGTTTCCATGTTTTGATATGAATTCAATACCGCAAGAATAGTTTCCAGGTTTTTGATAGGATTCAGTACCACAAGATTTGTTTCCATGTTTTGACATAGATTAAGTACCACAAGAATGGTTTCCAGGTTTTTGATATGGATTCAGTACCACAAAAATAGTTTCCATGTTTTGATATAGATTCAGTACCACAAGAATAGTTTCCAGGTTTTTACATGGATTCAGTACCACAAAAATAGTTTCCATGTTTTGATATGAATTCAATATCGCAAGAATAGTTTCCAGGTTTTTGATAGGATTCAGTACCACAAGATTTTTTTCCATGTTTTGACATGGATTCAGTACCACAAGAATAGTTTCCAGGTTTTTGATAGGATTCAGTACCACAAAATTTGTTTCCATGTTTTGACATGGATTCAGTACCACAAGAATAGTTTCCAGGTTTTTGATATGGATTCGGTACCACAAGAATAATTTCCAACTCAAATTGTACTCCTCAATTGCAACCAGAAATATTAAAATTCTACTGTTAGGCCTACTTTTGGTTTTAATATTGTTTCTCAGATGGAGGGAAGATGGTAAAAGGGGGTGATAAACGATTTTTTGTATGAATACAGTATCCGAAGAACATATTTCATCCGGATATTATAGATTTGTTTTAATATTAAATTCACAAAGTTTAGAAGTCTACCACAGTTTCATAGTTATGAAACAAAATCCATTTAACTAACTCATTCATACTAGCTTTGCTATCTTGAATAACTTACACTAAAAATACAAATCGCTGAGCAAACCAAAGTTTATTTACAAAATAATAAATATGTGACAGTTTCATCAACTAACTAAACATATTGGCTTCATCAGACACTGTTTTGGTTTTGATTTTATTAGTTTCCCTAATGGGTGTGACCAGTGGCGGCGATTGGACGTTAAAAGTGGAGGGAGCAAGACATGATCTGAATATTTAGATATCAATGTTAAGTTTTTCTGATTGTTTCTAACACTTTGTTTGACGAAAGGTTGTATAATTATCAGGATACTTTCTTTTTCAGTTAAAATACCGTATATCTTGTTTCATATGTTATTAAGTAAATTGATAAGAGCAACGCAAGTAGGTACTAGTCCTCTGTACTCTTAAACAACGAAGGTGTAAGAAGAGATTAGATTCCTTGCTCATGAACATCTTAAAATTCTGTCTGGAAAATTGTGTGATCAGATTATTTAATAACAAATTTGCAAAACAAACAAATAGAAATGATAATATTAATCATCATCATCATCATCATAGGTATTCTGCCTTTATTGGCAGGTCACTTGCCGCAGCTGAAAAGCTTCCATGCTCCACGGTCCTCCGCTAACCTTTTCGTCTTCGCGTATGATCTTTCTGTTTTAATATCATCCATTAATTGTAGTCTCCTTCGCCCCCTCCCTCTCTTTCCCGCCACCATACCCTCTAGAACGTCCCTCATGATACAATCTATTCTTAGGCAATGTCCCAACCAGTTTCTCTTCCTCTTCCTAATAATATCTAAAAGTGTTCTTTTCTCACCCACCATTTCTAACACTCTCTCATTCGTTTTCCGCTCGACCCAACTAATTCTTTCCATTCTTCTCCACACCCACATTTCGAAGGCTTCCAGTCGATTTTCGTCACCTTTACGTAATGTCCACGTTTCCGCCCCATACAGTACAACACTCCACACGAAGCATTTTATGAGCCTTTTTCTCATCTCTTTATTCAAGGTTCCACAAAACAGACTTTTCATCATAGTAGTTAATGAGGCTTGTTGTGCAAAAGTTATATTAAAACTGGGGATTAATGAACAACTTATATTTTTAATGCTATTAAATGCATGTTATTACTCTTAGGAAATGAAAGACAGTGAATACTACAAGCATATGCTACGACATTTAAAGAAATACGTAATTGTAATATTACTTGCTTTGAATTGCAATTAAAGTGCAATTCCTGTAGCTTTCTTAACTTCACGGGAAGACAAATAAACAATACGTACTCACGCAACGATAAATAGTATATGACACCATTTTTTCTATGAACCAGTAATATATAAAGTAATATATAAAAAAACTTTACATTTCCAAATAAAAGTATGTACATTATGGGATTACTTCAAAAAAATGGGGGGCAACTGTCCCCTCTTGCTCCCTAATCACCGCCTCTGGGTGTGACCTTTCTGCTACATCTTTATAAGACTTCATACTTACACATATCATAGGAAGTCATATGTGGATTCATCATATACATAGGAAGTCATATTTCTTGTTTACAATAAGATTTTTAAATGCGTTTCAGAACAAAATTAAAAAGTACTTGTGTATTAGGCCAATCAAATTCGTATTCCTTGTCCTATACTGAGACTGAATTCTGTCTTGATATGGTGTAACAGCCTAAAAGACATAGGAGTCTATATGCAAAATGGACGAAATATAAGTGTACTCGCTACATGAGACATTCAGTGGTTGTGTTCGGTAGCACGAAATTATTGAATGTATAACGCATCTCTTAAAAATACAGTACTATTCCAAACATGACTTAAGACATTAATTAAATATCCCGAATGCCTAATGGAGAAAATTTTAAAATTCTAAAATATACAAAACGTATACTCTAAGTGTAAGTATTTAGTTCATCTACGTATTAGATAACTTGACTATTTAAACGGAATATTATATGGATATACATTATAAATGTGATATGCGTACTCAAAGTATTGTGTAATTGAAAAACGATCTTCTATCATCCGACTCAATGGGTGTTCGTGTTAGTCCCTACGTCTATCTCTTTCACAATAACTCTAGTAAAATTGATCCGATTTTAATGAATCTTGGTATGTAAATCCTTCCTACAATCTTAGGAATAACCTATTATTTTGGATTTAAATTCGTCAAGAATAAAGGGGTTAAATCTACCCCTTGATAGAAGTTTGAACAAATGGATAGTGCAGCAGCAAAACAATTATTCAGCTTAACTAAAAAAAAAAAAAAAAAATACTCGACTTCGATACACTATAATGTATATTTCTTTTGGGTTTTTCGATTATCTTTATTACTTATGGTTTAAATGAGTCAAAAATAAGTGTAAAAAAAGGAGGATAAGTTCGTCTGAAATTTGATGTCTCCTACTTTAAATAACATAATAAGAAAATTATCTTCGACAATTTTCATCAAAATCATTCGAGTTTGATACAGCATGAAGTATAGAATAGAATATTTTTTATTGTCATTAAATCTGTATACAGACAATAGACAATGTCGAATGAAAATATACAAGCAAATTCCATTTTTAACTATACCAATATATGTTTATCATCCTCAAACTTCTTAACATTATAATAGGGTACAGCAACTAACCAATCATACACTTTGTTTTTACATTGAGTAACAGGTAAATTTTGCATGTGTATTGGTAACCTGATGAATTTTGTACCTTGTATTGTATAGCTATTTTTGATTTTTGATAGTCTGCTATACGATATATCAACTTGTTTAGAGAACTTGTATTATATGGAGGAATATCTTGTCTACTCTGCATATCTAAATATTTTGTTTTACATATATTAAAACCTTCTAATATGTATATAACTTAACAACAGTCATAATTTTCAACTTACAAAACAAAGGTTTACAGTGTTTTTTATATGATGCACCACTGATTATTTTAATAACTTTCTTTTTGTAGTAGTAGAACCTCATTTATGTACCTAGGTAGTTACTATAACTGCAAAATAATTTTCCATATTCTATGGTACTTTGAAAAAAAAGCATAATATGTTGATGTTATGTAGTTGTTCGGAACTTTATCTCTTAAACTTCGTACTAAACTTATTATTCTTATTATTCTATATGTGCTTTCCACATTAATTACTTATCCAGAATGATACCGCGAAATTTTACATTCTTCATTGCTACCGGACACTCGTTCAATGAAAATATTTGTCTAGTAGTTTTATTTCATTAAGAAGAAATCCGTTTGCCTGAAACCATTCTTTTGTTTCTATAAAAGTTTCTTCATTCAATATCATTAGCTCTTTAAAATTATCGCTGTTGTTTTGCAAGGTTGTGTCATCAGCGTAAAGAGAGGATTTAACTGAGATATTCAGTGGTAAATCATTTATCATCAATATAAACAATAACGGTCCGAGTACAGCACCTTGAGGAACCGCATGTTTTATTGGAATACTATCCGATTTCATTCCACTGACATTAACAATCTGAGTGTGATCTTTTAGGTATGTTTTAATAAAGTCCAGACTTTTACCTTGAAAATCACAATATCCTAATTTTCTTAATAGCATATTATGTTCTGCACAGTCAAAAGCCTTGCTTAAATCACAGAACGTGGCCAATGCAAAATCCTTATTTTCAAATACTTCATATATACATTTTACTAAATTATCAATAACAGCCATCGTTGAGCTACCTCCTCTAAAGCCAAACTGTGAATGATTAAGCATTTTATGTTCATTAAGATACTGATACAATTGTTCCTTTACAACCATTTCTATAATTTTAGGGGAAAAAATGGGAACTAGTGATATTGGTCGGTAATTTGCTGGACTTAATCTTGTCTCCCTTTTTAAAGATTGGCACTACCTTACTTATTTTTAAAACATTCGGAAAAATCCCTTCACTCACACATTTATTGATACAAAGTGTTAGCGGTTCAGCAATGCAGTTAATTACAGTTTTTATAAAATTATTCAATGTATCGTATATTCTGTATCTTTGCTATTTGATAGTTTAAAAAAAAAAATTACTATGCGTATGATATCATCCTGTGATATCAGCTTAAAATCAAATATGTATGGAAATTTAATAAGTTTATCATTATTTTCATAATTATTGCATCCTATTTTGTTAGTACTATTTGTCATTATTTCAATAGAGTTTATAAAATATATTCCATGTCAGGTTCCCCAATCATCTTCACTGCTTGGGGTTGAAATTTGTCAAGAATGAAAAGGGTAACTTATCCTTTTCCTGATTTAAAAAAAAAAGTTTCACGATGCATTTCATTATATATATATATATATATATATATATATATATATATATATATATATATATATATATATATATATATATATATATATCTTGATTTGCGTATTCAAGGCGTATTTAATACACCTATTTTATATCATGATTGTTTAACTTAATATTTAATGGGAAAACATATATATATATATATATGTACACTCATGTCCAAAATTATTATCGCATGTCTATAAATATGTTGTTGTAGGAATATAATTTGATAATAAATTAGCCCGCTATTTCTTATGATGTTAGTATGTGTATAATCGGCAAAGACATGTATGTGGCAAATTTCATGTCAAAAGAGTAGTAAATAAGAACAATAAAACGAAAATAAAACTTTCTTGTCCGTTTAGCAACATTTGTTTTATTCATTCTAATTTTCCTATTTATAATTCTTTTCCTATGAAATTTACCACAAATATACATTTCCCGATTATACACATAGTATCAGTATTAAAAGTACCCTGCAAAATCATTATCAAATTATACTTTTACAAGAAGACAGTTATAGATATGCGACAATCATTTTAGACGTGAGTGTACTTTGCATCTATTAGATATCTTGATTGCCTTAATCGGATATTTAACGGAATATATATAGATGAATGAATTTTTGTCCGTTTTACCTGGTATTTGAGAGATTGAGAAAAGCAGACATATTTCACCTTCATTCATAATTTCTTAAAAATTATACCAAATTTTAATTCTATCTTCATGAACATATTTGATCAATAAGCAAACTTAAGATGTTGGCCATATCTGCATAGATTTTATACCAAGCATGCTTAGCTGTACGGAAATTCCTTCGCTGTGCGATATTTTCTAACCGTTGAATTACACAGTTTCATGATTAAACACAAACTTATTCCGAGAAGCGGGAATCAGAAAATCGAATGAAGAAGAGGAAGAAGAAAAAGTTATTATCGACCTTTCCAGCCAGTCAATGAACGAAATCCGTGCAATGAACTTGCGGTTATATCTTTTTTGCTGCCTGGTTCATTGCATGTTAAGGCTTTTATTGAGTTAGTAAGCACACAGGTTTTATAGGCTAAATAGTTAACATGTTAAAATAAAGACAAAAACACAAGCTTCATGCCAGAACTGAAATTCCAATACTCACCATAGATATGCAATTGATAATGTCTTCACTTTAAAACCTCAAAATACCTTTCGACAGTCGATTGTTTTTTGTTTTTTTCTCGGTCGTATTTATAACACGTGGTAGGTTATCCTGGATAAGCTTACACTACACAGAAACCACACACAGTATACGCACATGCGGGCATAGTTTTACGCACACGCACACACACACATATATATATAAGCTCCGTACGCAATTGAAGACCGTGTTTGACTGGTCGCAGCGCTACTAGGAGGGAGCTATTCGAACGAAATACCACACGAGACCCGGCGTTTTGTACATCACGAACAGCATGCAATCACAAGCAACCGCGGTATTGCACACGGATGACGTGTTGTAATTGTTGCTTTTCTTTGCCCTTGTTTTTTTATGTTTTGTTTTTGTATACTTTTGATTTGGAGGGGGAAGAAAAGCAAAGGAGGAGGAGAGATCTGTCCCCCCGGCACGGCTAACGAAATCACAAGCACGCCACGGGCATTGCTGTGGTATAACCTCCTCAAGCCCTCTTCAATAATACTGATCGGAATGGATCTGTCACTGGGTACAAGAACTGTGACAAGTTATCCTGTTCCTGTTCCGTGAATTGAACGATGTTTCAGAGCATGCTTTTGACGAAACCAAAATCACGGTCCTTGACATTATGTCATAGACAGGCCGTAGCCAGGATTTTGGTAAGAGGAATACAGGTCGTAGTCTCCTAAATTTAATCCTTAATAATAATAATAATAATAATAATAATAATAATAATAATAATAATAATAATAATAATAATAATAATAATAATAATAATAATAATAATCTATATATTAAAATGTTAGGTTAATATGTTTATCTCCAAAGAAAAGTTCGTATATTTGTCACCAATCCTTTCGAAATGAGATCTCGAAAACCACAAGTGCTAGAAACGCGCCGTTTTCACTTGTCGATTCCAAATTTTATGTGCATTGTCCAGTTCTAATTGAATATTTAAAAGACATGACCGTTATTTCTTTATTACATTTTTATGGGTATACTGGAAGTGTAGAAATTTAAAAAAAAAGTAAAGCATCATAACTTACGAGTTATACATTCCAACACAACATAGTCGTATACAGGGGTTAGTATATCTCTCAGGCGTTTGTTTCATGGCCAAAAGATAATGAAAAATGAAGGATAACCATTTCTCGAGGCTAAGATGAATCTTTATTGTTTGGAGTGTTTTGTCCAATGAATACCATATATATCACTGGCATTATAATTAATTGTGTATGTAATGTATTTGCTTATTACGTATTGCATGCAAGAAGAAAGAAAATACTGATCATACACGAATTAGAAACTTCAACCGGAAGTAGACTCAATCTTGCAAACGGTGCGAGATATTGAAAAAATAATTTAAAATCTCCTTTTTATGGTACCCCTTACCGATTTTTATCAAGGCCTCTTTCACTTGTTTCTGTAAAGAGACATGTACAGATGCTGTGAATAGTGACAAGGAGATTCATTCTCATATGTGAATGATGCGCTGTGTAGAGAGCGCAGGCTGAGCTAATAATAATAACAATAATATGAAACGAGCAGGGCGGCCCCAGGCAATTTGCCACCCTGTGCTATGCCATCATTTACCGCCTTCTTTCTCCAGAAGGAACAAATGTTAAAAGCCACGATTTTCAGTATACTACTCCTTCATGAACAATGAGAGGGGAAGAGCACTCACACTCAGAAAGTCCTAAACAGTACAAATATAATCTCGTTGTTTCCTTTTTTGTAATAATCTATTATGTTAGTGAAAGATAAAGCAAACACCTGCAAAGGAAAGATGATAATCCTTTTTATAGAATTCAATATCGAGCTTCAATATATCAGTTTGCAATTCCAATGCAACTAGCTATTTTATTTTTATTTCTTAATTTTCCTTCTACATTTGTTAAAAAAAAATTAAAAAACTTGTTTCCACCTTCAATGATAAGAAACTTGTTTGTGACAAAGACAATACTAGTTTTCATATCAAAACTGTGATAATTAACTAATGGAAACAGGTGTTCGATATTGTTCGAGAATTGAGTTCTTGTATTTGACAAGAATCAAGTAATTCATGCTGGTATCTGTTTGACCATTTGCTTTACCACTGTCCATGTGATCTTAAACTAATGCGATCTAAACATGATTTATGAATGTAGTATTCAAATAGAAGATCAGCTTAGTAAATTTAATGATCATCATCATGAAGTTTGTTTCCAACAAGAAAGATTTATTTTGCACAATATAATTTTGACGGATTTTACCGCCCCTCGGAACTTGCCGCCCCGTGGAAATGCACGTGTTGCACATATGGTAGAGGCGGCCCTGGATACAACCAGGAACCACTCGTACCAGAGGTATGCACTGTGCAGCTGGTACCGGTACTACTGTGTCTCGTAACAAATTAATTTCATTTCACAATATAAACTAAATGAACCTCCAAACTGTGGGAGTGCAATATTGAAACTAGAAGTGTGCAACTTCTCATTTGAAACCAAGGATAAGAGTGGGGCTTCCATATATATAGACTATAACTGGTACATCATATGCAAATGTACAGGGTGTTCATAATTGTACATTTCCTTCTTACTGAAATATCAGGATTACTTAAATAAAGGTAACACTCATGAAAAGTGATTTACAGAGTAGATTATTTCTTCAGTTGAATATCGATAAATAATAAAATCTTATTTTGTTTTAAAAAAAATCACACGAGTGTATGCATACCTTCAGAAATTTTTTGGGTTCTCCAAGGTGAAAAGATTGAAAGTTCCCGGACCGGGTGGATCTTCGTGAGTGCACCTCTGAGAGGGGGGAATCACAAGTATATGTATTATTTAAAAAAGATTTAAGAAGTTTGGGTAGAATTTGAACCTGGTGGACTCCACACGTATACGCTCCTGCACTGAAAAAAAGGGCTTGGTCAGGAATACCAAATTTGTTTGGTCAGAGCATTTGGTCACTTTTTTGGTTAATTTAACCAAAATTTGGTCATTTTGACCAAACCTGTTTGGTCATGAACACTATAGTTTTTGGTCAGAACATTTGGTTGATTAATTTGGTTATGCCAAACAAATCTTAAGTGATTTGGTAAAGATTTGGTTTTCCTGACCAAAGTGTTTATTTACAAAGTCACGTGTATAGATTTGACTTCTGGGTAATCTTCATTTAAGCTATCAGTGTTTTGAGCGTATGTTAGTGACAAATAAAACTGACTATTTAGCTGCACAGAATGAATGCTTGAAGTGTGTGATTCATTATGTAAATCGAGGTATGCTTACTTTTTCGTATATATTACTTTATTGTAATGTAATGTGTATTGGTTATTTTAGTGGTCGTATATTTGGCATAACAAATAGGCCTTTATATACAGATGAAGCGGGCAACTTATATTGACGACGCTAGGGCAGGGAGCAAAATTATAGCGTCAAGGGTTGGTTCATTTCCTATTCCTCCACTAGAAACCTCCGGAAAGGGATAAATCATGTGACACTAACACTAGAAGTTTGCAAAATAAGCTGGTACATTCACAGTTTATAGATGCACAAAATCCAAAATATACGAAAGAAATAAGTAGTGTTTACTTTCTTCCCCAGATCACTTGGTGTAGACTCTGGCTCACTTGGTAGTGATTACCATTCGTTATTTGTAACTGTGATGTAGTCATGAATATAAATGGAGTGTGAACGTGTGGTATAGAAACTACGGTGCATAAAACACGAACCAACTTGTGCTAGGTTGCCACTAGAAAGCAGGAATGCTATCTAATCGAGTCAGGACAGGAGCGTAGCAGAGGTGCCCGAGGGTTAAAAACGATGTGCGTCGGTAGGGAGCAGACGCGTCAGTGACGGTGGCTATTCACATAAACGAGATAGTTAAGAACAGCTCACTATAAGTCACATTACCGACTCCGGAGCCGTCGATGGATTTAGGGGAGATACTAAATGCCATCCGAAATATGAAGCATACTTTTGAAGAACTTTTCATATGGAATTCAAATATGGGAATTCTTACCTATGAGATCGATATTTCCTGAGAAATGCGTTAATAAAAGCGTATAAGTTTACGTTTGGGACACCACTCGAAATAATTATTGAAGAAATATATGTTCCCTAATTTACTTCTTACTGACTCCTAAAAGATTAGCACTGGGCGACTCACTTGGTATAGGTAAAATTCAAGGGTGCCATCAGAAGTAATTGTTAAAAAATCACAATTCTTTCCGCCCCTGAGAGATTGTGATGGACATTATCGTGTCCGTGAGTTTTCTCGAGGTTCTCCCGTTTTCTCACACATTCACATTCCACCATTTTTTGTTGCAATCAATCCCTTCCATTAATCACCCGTCACCTTTGACATAAAGGGCACAAATTTGGTAAGTGAAACGAATTATTTTGTGGAGAGGAGTCGCGGTGGTTCAGTGGTAGAGCGTTCACCTCTGGTGCATGGGGTCCCTGGTTCCCTCCCAGCTCGCATCAAATGAACGTTGTGGTAGACAAACATCGTGTGCTTGGGTTTCATCGGGGTTATCCCGTTTCCTCCCACTTTCTTCATTCCACAATATCATTCGTTTCTTATCATCACCGTCTCCTTTAGCCTCCACAGCATAAGTGTGGGACGTAAACCTGAAAGATTTCATTTCATTTTGTGGAAGTTCCGTCAGGGCTTTTGCCGGTGGGAGTCATTTAACGCAGATGGTTTGAGATAAGTGGAAACGTACCATGAGGTGCACACGATTGGTGACTTTTTGCTTTTAAGTTTCCTTGTTTGTACTTTAAAAAATTGTTTAAACCTTAAAAAAGTTATTACGGGATATATATTTTCATCGAAACTACACGTAATATTTTCACATGTACTAACTTTCCATTTGCATATTTAAGACTTTCTTGCTTTGTGACGATATTTGCTAGAAAAAACGCTCTCATGACTTTTGCGATAACCGCATTTTCAGTTTAGTACTTATATCAACAGTATTTGGTAATTTCTACCAAATGTTTTGGTCAAATTCACTAAATGCAGGTTTAGTATTTACAACCAAATTATTTAGTTCCAAGAACCAAATTTGGATCATTTCAACCAAATTTTTGATATTCCCAACCAAATCCTATTTATTTGGTTATTCTTTGGTCAAAATTACCAAACGCATATTTGGTACTGGTAACCAAATACTAGTTTCCTGCAACCAAACAAATCGTGACCAAATGATTTCGTGCTGGTGACCAAGCGTTTGGTTGGCGCTATATTGACCAAACGATTTGGTAACCAGCACCTATTTTTTGGTCAATTTGACCAAACCTTTTTTTCAGTGTGTACAAATGAAACATGTCTTGGAGGGAAACCGGGAGATTTGGAATTCCAAATAATTCCTTTTGGGACAGATCATGTAAGTTTGGGAATGTCCCTGCTAAACCGAGACGTCTGACTTCCCTAGATAACGTAGGTTGAGATAAATCTAATCTTAGGAAGCTGAATGGATACAAAGAACTCGTTTCTCGCTGTCTTCTATTACTCTTGGACTGATAAGTGTCTACATACAGAGAGACGGACGGTTTAATTCTATAACACCTCCCATACTTATACCCTTACTTTTTGATACACCATATATATATATATATATATATATATATATATATATATATATATATATATATATATATATATATATATATATATATATATATATGTATGTATATGTATATGTATATATGTAAAGGAGGAAAGTTGTTGTAAGTAGGCGAGTTTCAATCTAAAATAGTAGAATTTTACAACTACTGTGTAGGACTATTAGTGATGATATGAAGTGTGAACGTGAAATAAAAGCAAGGGTAGGAATGGCGAAAAAACCCTTCAGGAGCAAGAAAGTCTATTTTATGGCACTTTGAATGAAGAATTGAGAAAAAGACTCGTACAGAACTTCTTGTGAAATATTATTGTATTGTATGGAGCAGAAACCTGGAGAATATGCAAAAGTGATTGAAAACGACTGAGAAGTTTGGAAATGTGCGTATGGAGAAGAATGGAGAGAATTAGCTGGATCGAGCGAAAAACGAATAAGAGGGTGTTAGAAATGGTGAGTGGGAAAATAACAATTTTAGCTATTATTAAGAAGAGGAAGATAAACTTGTTGGGATATTGGCTAAGTGGGAACCGTATCATGAGAGACGAGGTGTTAGAGGATATGGTGGCAGGAAAGAGAGGGAGGGGACGAAGAAGACTACAATTAATGGACGATATCAAAACAGAAAAATCGTACGTGAAGCCGAAGAGGTTACTAGAAGACTCTGGAGCATGGAAGCTTCTCAGTTGCGGCAAGTGACTTCCCAATAGTCAGTAGCGTAGCCAGGATGTGTGTTTGGGGGAAGGGCAAGTGCTGTTATAGGTACATATAGAAAAATTACAAACAAAAAATATATAAACATAAAAATATATAAAAAATTACAAACATCAAAGTACCAAAGTACATTGTCGGACCTCTTTGGGGGGGGCGGCCTTCTGCCGTCCCTTCCCTACACCACTGCCAATAGTAGTAGAATACCTATGATGATGATGAAAATGATGATAAGCTGTTTTGGACTCCACACTGGTAAGACAGCCGATGTTAAATAAGGAAAATAACTTCTGAAAGTTCATCAGACTGTTCCCTTGGACCTTCATCAAGTCAACAATACTACATTGTTGAGCAATGAGTTCGAAGCCTTCTTGATTCTCTCGATAGAGTGTGCACGTTCTCCATGTTATTCTTGCATGCCCTTTACGTTCCGTTCGATAAGCTGAAGCTCCCTCTTCACTATGTGGATAATGTACGCGCCTTTGGCACGGGAGACCTGTATTCGATTCCCGGTGGGAGCACATGTAGTTCGGATCTACGTTAAAAATGTAGGTTCACATCTTAAATAACGCTACTGTTGAACGGGATACTAACCTCAAATCGAAAGAAAATATATAAAGGAGTATTTGATAAATCTAACTCTTTAAAACTGGATTAGAACCTACCTCTTCCGATTTCAATATCACATCCATCAAATAGTTTTTGATATTATTTTGTGTCTTCCGGACAGGCAGACTAAATACTGTATATACGTAGGCAAAAGAGTTATGGTTATCTAAACCCTTAAGAAGCCAATATATAAATCAAATATAACTTTGTGTTTTAAGATCATCACGTCACAACGACAGTAACAATTGTGGTTAAATTTTTAGGCAAAGACATCACGACCGAGCGAAATTTTGTTGTCAGGTTGTTAAAAGTTATCAAGAAATGAAGCAATTGATGATCGAAGTATAGAAATGTTTCTATTTCATTATTTGACAAGCAGACAACCCGCGGTACACAAGTGAACTGTGGGTTGCATAATACTAAGCGAACTTCAGTAAGAAAGTACGAGGAAAAGCCAAAGAATTCCCGCAATTTCGTTGTAACTATTTATTACCACAATGTACGTACACATTCACTTAATCGCCTTCAAAGTAGGCTCCTTGAGAACGCACACACTTGTTCCACCGTTCCTGCTATGATGGGCGCCCGCAGAAAATTTTCTAGGGGGGCATCCCATGGTTGCTCTATTCTAGTGCTGTCGAAATCGGTTTTTGAAAAAAGTTAAATTTCATAAAACCGAAATGTCGGTTTTCAAAACCGAAACGGGAAAGCGGTTTTCAAAACCGTTCAGCAGTTGCATTTGCGGTTTCGGTTTCGAAAACCTCATTTGCGTTTTCGGATTTTAAAACCGCATCTGGGGTTTTCAGAAAACCGGTTTTCTCAAAACCGAAAACCGCAAATGTCACAAAAATTCGACAGCACTACTCTATTCCGTCTGGTATTTAATATACGTGGTTTGATATATTACGTATACATTTTCTTGGGCCAAACCCCTCCTGCTTCCCTTCGGGTACCCATGCCTGCTATTTCTGGAAGAAACGCTGAAAGTCCTTGTTTGGTATGTCCCGAAGTTCAGCCATCGCTTTGGTTTGGATGTCTTCTACTGTGGCAAAATGGTTACTTTTGAGTCCCGTTTTGATCTTGGGGAAGAGCTGGAAATCCGCTGATTCCGCTGGTGCTAAATATTCTCAAATAGCCAATTTTGAAGGCTATTAATTGTGTTTTCCGTTTGAGTTTTATGTCCCACGGTTATGCCGCCTAGAGTAAAGGAGACGGTGATGATGACCAATGAATGAAATGGTGGAATAAAGAAAGTGAGAGGAAACGGGAGAACCCCGAGGAAACCCACGTACACGGCGTTTGTCCACCACAAAGTTCACTAAAACCAATGGTAGTAGTATTCTAACATGGTATGATGCTTTTTTTTCAAAATTAATTTAAAAATATATCATGTCATATAAACCACATTTCTTCAACTGGTGAACACATGACACTGTTACTTAATCTTTGTAAATTTCATCCTTATGACCATCGTTGTTGATTTTACGCATTATTTCGTTTAGGGAATTGTGGTTCAGTGGTGGAGCTTTTACAACTGGTATGAGGGTCCTTTGGTTCGATTCCAGGCCATTGAGTTTATGGTGGGCAACATCTTCTCTGAGAGTTTCTTCTGGTTTGTCCCGTTTCTTCCACCATTCTCATTCCACCAAATCCGTCATAACCATTCTCTTCCATAAAATTATCTGTCGTCTTTAGCGTGAAAGGGTTAAACGCGAAGCATTAAAGAAAAATACTTTGATTCAGTGTACTTTTCATTTTTTCATTTTTTTTTACCTTTTTAAGTTTCGTATCTTCTTTTTCTTTTATTTTATTCCTAATTATCTTCAGATACGAGGGGATTCCGAAAATAAGCTTCCTCAGGCGACTGCGAACAAACGTGGGGATGCAAGACTAAAAAAAAGCATGTTACATTAACAGGGTGTCTATCGGTCACGAAAGTCACGAATGTCACGAAAAAATCACGAAATCAGAAAACGGTTATCAAAGTCACGAAAAAGTCCCGAAATTTAGCTTTTGGGTTACGATTCTTTTTAACTGTGCAAGTGTAAGTACAGATTGGAAAATTTTGTTCTATAAAACATCAAAATTCAACACCAAAAATGTATATGGTCGGCTGTATCGCATGGATGAAAATTCGGCTCAATTCGTACCCAAATTCGCTCTTGAAAAATTAGGAAATTTTATGATTTGGTAAAGAAAAGGTCATGAAAAAGTCACGAAAGTTCATTGTGGAATTTTAGTAGACACCCTGATTAATCAGACGTACTTTTATTTATTTATTTATTTATTTTTTTCATATAAGTACCACGTACATTGAGACATTTATCATACAGCTCTATAAGCTTCGAAAACCGTTTCGGGAAAAATTCAGGCATCGAGCAGCTTCTGTTACTTCAGCATTGCTTTCAAAGCGTCTGCTGCCGAGAGTCTTCTTTAAAGCCGGAAACAGATTCGGACGTGAAATTACGGCCCCATGTTTAATCCCCCGTCACAATCCACAACAGAAAATCATTGCCAAAACGAGACGCAAAATTATTTTCGGACTCCCTTCTCGTATTTTATAATTCGGAGTTTGATTCTGAAATGCCTGAATGTACTGCGAAGAACGGGTGGAGTCTATAGTTCGGTTGTATGGTAGAATCTTAGATACTACACTGTATGAAAAAAGAAATCAGGTGAATTTTACGGTTACATGTTATTAGCGCGGTTTCCCCTGCATCTAAATTGTCTGGAACTGCGATCAACTCATTACGTAATCTTTGATTTCAAAACTGATTATATGAATTAAAGATTAGGAGACTGTATAAGACATATAAGAATACATAAATTGTACAGAAAACATTCTTGAAATTTTACAGCGAAAAATTGTAAGTTCAGCTTCCCAGTATTTTACCATAAAATTAAACTCCATTAATTTCCTTTAATGCGTATTTTATTTTTAGATTTTCATTTCGTTTGTCACTTTACTACCATGTATCAGTACGATATTTCTAAGATTCTCCTTCCAAATCTCAAGAAGTATTTGTGTGCGTGTTATAGAGTTACATGTAATTTTAATTATGGTATTTTATATAATATTTCTAAAATGGATTCACATAATTTTTTTCTTACATATCAGAAATACTTTTTATTAAAGATTAATAGTTAAATATCAAAAGGAAAGAAGATCAGCGTACTGGAACCTCGCAAAAATCTTGCGGGGGGAGGATATATAACTAAAGAAACCTTACCTAATGTCAGTAGCAGAGGTAGCCCGGGGCCGGGGCACCTATGCAGCCCCCCAGTTTTTTTTGAGTGACTCAGAAGTTCACAGGACACTTCTAGGATACGATTAATTATGGTGAATTGTATATTTGTGTTCAACATTTACTTTCTATGATAATTTCTAACTTGAATGTTAAGTACATTTTTTTTCTCATACAAAGCACAATGTCATTACTAATCTGTTTAGCTACCGCACCAGTAAATGCCTAAAACTTATTAATTGCTAATTCGTACTTTATGTCCAACTGTAACTGGCAAGGGCGCCCATGTTGTGGTTTCCAGGGGAGGGGGGGAGTATAAGCGACATTTCAAATGTAGTCTCAAATTTTGCGGTAACTATTCTAAAATATCTATTGGGTTTTCGATCTTCCGAAGCACAATTTCCTCTAAAGGAAGGACGAGTGCCCCACCTTGCCCCCCCTGATGGGCGCCCTTGGTAACTGGGGAAAGGAATTTTTTATTTCTAGTTCCTACAACGAAGAGCGTAAACGGATTTCAAATTAAAAGCATTTGCCTAAGCTCATGACATACCTATCATAGTTTGCCTGGATTCTGATTGCACCCCCAGTTTTCACCTTCTAGATCCGCCACTGTCTAATGCCCTAATTCTTACAAGAATTAGGATGTTTAGCATGGGTACCGAAAGATTCCGTGTCCCTCAAAGTTTGCTTGAGTCCTTTAGAATATGGATGTATTTTTTAGTTCTTTGCTTGGATATATGACAATGAAACAAACACACTTGAATGCCTGCCCCCAAAGCTACATAGAAATAGGCGCTTGTATTTTTCTTTACCTTCACTGAAAAAAAAAAAATACAGAAACTACTTTTAGACACAGTAGAACACTATACACATTACTGACACTCTTTGAACCCCTCCAGATGACACATATTCACCCCTTGTAGATTCTGTGTTGTCCAAGTATGTATGTACAAAATGTACAAAATGTATGTCATCACCTTGTTTTCGAATTGTTTGCCAAGAAGAAGTGTTTTAAATACAAGGTCATACTAGATACTGTTTTTAGAGAAGTAACACTTTTGACAACGCGAAGCACACTTTTATAAGCACTATTTCATCAATTTTCCTTTCAATATCTGCACTAAAAGTGTTTCAATGGTATATTCTTTTTTACAGTGTTGTAGCGGTAAAAATCTAAATTTTCACAGATGTGAATACCCTCAATAGCCGAAACTACAACAGTATTTACAAACGGGTCTTCTATGTATTAAAATATATATTATTCTATGAACATACTCATCAGTGGCGGCGCCAAGATTAAACATCTTGGGGCGCAAGAGGGTATTGAGTGAATTTCAAGGAGCACTGTGTTAAGCTTCAACATATATGGGCTAATAGATCATAACAGGCTCTATATGTACGTATATTAATAGTGTAGACTTTTGAAACTGTCTTATGAGAAACGAGATGCTAACAAAATTAAGGGACGTACTTGTACCGTTTTCCATCAGTGGCGTCATTTAGGGGGCAGGAGGGGACAATTGCCCCCTGCAAGAGTTTGAGGAATACATATACTTTAATCGATTGTCTACTAATATACTAGTACAAAACGTGAAAGTCTTATGTCGGTAGTGCTCTTTCTTCCCTCAAGCGAAGTCTGAAATGACGCCCCCGTTTCTCATCTCCTCTGAAGTCGAATATGTTATTTACTAGCTTAACCCACGAAACGAGAAGAGATTAGAAATAAGGTCTATTCATTTCGTCGTAAATTTTGAAAAAAAAATCGTCTCGTTTCGATTATCGGAATTTTTTTTGGCTCGTCTCTCTCTCTCTCTCTCTCTCTCTCTTTTTTTTTTTGTAAACTTATGCCTTGTTTTTTTTTTTTAAATTTCAGCTAGATGTCATCAGAATCTTTCCACGTCACAATAGGTCTATGAAAGGTGTGATATAACAATATTCAAACAGCTTTTATTATTGGAGTATATTGTGGAATGAGATTCATATATCTTTAAACGTTAATAAATATTCATTGTGTTCGTATAATAACTTTATCAATTTATAGCGTTTATATCATGAATTATATAATACTAAAACAGTATGTGAGATCTAAAACTCGGATGAACTAGTGTTGCCCACACGAGACTAGATACATTCCTCGTCTCGTCTCGTCCCGGTTCTAGTCTCGAAAATGTGACGAGACAATTCTAGCCTCGTGGGTATTCACACAAGTAGGATTTGTTTTACAACTTTATTTAATGTATGCAAAAGAATTATATCTTCAGAATATAACAAGGAATTGTAATAATATTCCAGGAGGAGAATTCTGAATCTTCAGAAAAACTAAAATCCTTCGATCAGATTTTAATTCGTCGATGTAAATTGTTTAAATGTCAAAAAAATGGTACATTCAGTGACCAGCTCCCCTACAGAGGACGCCCCTGTAGATGTCCCCGCAGTCGCTTTCATAATTTTTTGCATGTCCTGTATATATAGACTAATGCTAGTAAGTTTTACTTAAAAACAGACCAATTCTTCATTAAATACCCATTGGGCTTTGAAGGGTTAAAGTATACGAAATACTAATTGTTATTAGCACGGCCAGCAAATATGAAAAAAACTTTGAACAAAGTTGAGATGTTAAACCTCAAGATTTAGTTATTCTCTATATTCTAAGATTCTGCACAAATAAATTATAAATGAATAAAATAAAATATTTTTTTAAAGTTACAAACGAATCAGCTACATGAAAATGGATCATAAAAAGAACAGAATCGTTTCGTCACTGGAACTGCTGGAACTGGAATCGATAACAGTGGGGTTAGAAAAAAACATCACTGGAGCGCCGGCTCATCACTACTTTCTAAACGGAAGTAAGCGCACACCCCGGCCGGCTACTTATCGATCCCCTCAAACCCGGAGTCACGTGGTGGCGAAGGGGGAGAGCAACGGATAAAGGAGCGGACCCTGTCAGTCAGCTGAAACCCCGTACGATGCCTGCTCCATCTGTAGAGAAATCCAGGAATTACGACTGCGAGAAATTCATGAATGGGGGTTGATTAATGAGCTATATATATTACGAGCAAATATTGACAATTTGAAGCTATTCGCTACAAAAATGTTACATTTTAAGCTCTCGCAATATGTTTTGTGAATCGACAGGGATTTATCAAGCGTTGCATTCTTCCAATAAGCGAACTAATTTGAACTGCTATTGTTAAGTTTGTGAATAGAAATCGTTACCCTTTCTTCTAATAGACGATAATCTAGTATCTAACTCTGTAGATATTAAGTGCACAATTAAGAATCATTAGAAACAAGAGATTTAAGTTTTATATTTTTATTCAAAGAAGGAAAAAAGATAGAAGGTTAAAAAAAAAAAAAAAACGAGACCAAGAATCGGCAGGACTTTTTGCGAGAAGGGGGCGGAGACTTACAAAGAAGCGCAGTCGAAAACACACACGCATCTTGATACAATCGTGCTCATAATACATGATATAAACACAGGGGTGCCCACAAGGGGGGGGCTATGACGCAAACTGCGTCATTGAAATATTTGGGGGGGGGGTAAAAATCTATATAAATATGTTTGAGGGGGTGTAAAAATTAATCGAAAAGTTTATTTTTCATGGAAGAACACCTACGGATAGACAATTGAGGGGGGGTGCGTCATGGACATGAGGGGGGTGGGCACCACTGATAAACAACAATATTTATTGCTCACTGCAGTATTTAATATACACGGGTGCAGTTGTTCTTTTTTTAAAAAAATGTTCTTGAGGGGGGGCACACTTAGTATTCCGGGGGGCATTGCTGATACTATTCTATTATTATTATATTATAGACGTTTTATTTTACTCTCATCCGGGACACTTTCAGACTTCCGGGGGCAGTGCCCCCCCCCAAAAAAAAAACATGTCTGGAAGAAACACTGCACGGGTGTGCAAAACTTAAGATCGAAAGTAACTTTTGCATACTGTGTCACCCCCAAGTAGCACCGGTGAATCTTTGATCCATACATAGAAAGCAGTGCTGCAATATGATACAAAAAACAACAGACAGAAATACGTGATTAGAACAACAAAAATGGCAGTTTCATACAGACACAATAAGTTACACTGAAGACACTAAGACTCATGATAGGCCTTCTTGCATTACAGAAAATGATGTTTAAAAGCGTATTCATTACCACGGGCAGCGATACATGCTCTGCAACGTGCACCCATGCTGTTCACAGGGTTGCTAATGAGTTGTTCTAGTATGGTGTTTCATCACTTCACCAGCACTCTGACAACTTCTGCATGATATTTGGTGCAACGGAAAGTGCTACAAGACGTCTCTAAATAGCATCCCACATGTGCTCGACGGGGAAATGGATAGGGCAATCCATTCAACGAGTATCATCTCGTTCGAAGGGCTCCGCCACTTACGCTGTATAATGCGGTCCCGCATTATCATTCATAAAGACGAAGTCGAGGCGGACTGCAGCTCTGAAAAGACGCACGTGAGGATGGAATACAGGGTCACAACAACGTTGACCAGTGAATGTAACGCGTTCAAAAATTAAGAGGTCGGTACTCCCAGGGAAAATTATGCCTCCAACGCAAGTACAACTAGATCACCAAAACGATCATGTTCAACGATCCTCTTGGGCTCATTGCGTGTTCCGGGTCTAGGTCAAAACTCCCACACTCAGAACATGTCAAAACGCCCACACAATCATTCATAACTCTCATGCAAATGGACAAATCTCCCAAATGCACAAACGGTCATAACTCCCACAGCCAAAACCCCACATTCAAGAAATGTCAAAACGCCCACAGAATCGATCATAACTCTAACACAAATGGACAAAACACCCACACGTAGCAACGGTCCCAATCCCCACATAAATGGACAAAACTCCCACACGCAGAAATTGTCACAACCTCCACACAAATGGCCAAAACTCCCACACAATCGGACAAATCTTCCACACTTTAAAATGATCCTGGTTGCACGTCTTGTAAGTTTCACACGCTGAAAATAATAAAAAGAAGTCCAAAAAACGCTTATGATCCAATGTCCAAGGGATTTGTCCACTTATCACCTTGTCTACTTTGGATCAAAAGGTTTTTTTGGGCTTCTTTTTATTTTCAGCGTGTGAAACATAAAAGACGTGCAACCAGGATCATTTCAAAGTGTGGGCGATTTGTCCAATTGTGTGGGGTTTTTGTCCATTTGTGTGGCGGTTGTGACAATTTCTGCGTGTGGGAATTTTGTCCGTTTGTGTGGGAGTTTTGTCCATTTATGTGGGGATTGTGACCGTTGCTACGTGTGGGTGTTTTTTTCCCTTTAGTCTGGGAGTTATGACCGATTCTGTGGGCGTTTTAACATTTCTTTAGTGTGGGGGTTTTGACTGTGGGAATTATGACTGTTTGTACATTTGGGAGATTTGTCCATTTGTGTGAGAGTTATGAACGATTGTGTGGGCGTTTTGACATGTTCTGAGTGTGTGAGTTTTGGCTGTGGGAGTTATGGCCGTGTTGGAATGGAAAATGGAACAAAGTGCTTACGAATTTGAAACTAACTGTTGCTAAGGGAAATGGAAGTTAGTGTGTGTAAATGGAATACAGATAAGAGACAGTTGGAAGAGAGATTGATATTGTGATTTAAGATTACGTGGAAGATTATAAATGTTTAAAGTACGATAAGGATTAGAAGATATGTATAGAAAGTGAGTTTTATGAATGGTATATATTTAAGAGATTCTGAAGATACTCAAGGCATAGATTAAGAATAAAATATAATACAAGATTTCAGTTGTGTCTTGTGTGTATTTGCAATAGATTTTAACAGACCGTTCGTTGATTTGAGAGATTTGTCCATTTGTGTGGGGGTTATGACCGTTTGTGTGGGCGTTTTGACATTTTCTGAGTGTGGGAGTTTTGGCTGTGGGACTTTTGACCTGCTCCCCGTGTTCCCACTTCTCGCCAGGTGACTGTACGACCAAATCACTGCTCGAACTGAACCTGTTCTCATCTAAGAAGAGAACGTAACTCCTTGGTCCATCCTGATGTTCTTCCCACTACAGCAAACTGTGCCGCCAATTTGGGAATGTCAGCGAAACAACGTAATGGCCATCATAAGGATAGGAAGATCTCATAAATAGAACCATTTTGATAATTTTTCGGATATTGCTGTAATATATAAAAGTAAAGTCTATCTTAATTGTTACCTACTATAGTCCTATCATTTAGGCATGCACATCTCTATCTTAAGAACATAATGACTTGTAGCATAGCATTACAAAAAGTGATAAGTTAATTAGGGTTACCACGTATGAACAGGTACTATAAGTTCTTAGTTATTGGAATATTCACAACATCTTGGAGAGAATTCGCAGCATCAAAATGCCAATTTTGAACGTAGAGTAGATCTATTCCTTAATAATAATAATAATAATAATAATAATAATAATAATAATAATAATAATAATAATAATAATAATAATAATAAATTTACAACATATTACAATAGTCTTGCTCAGTGGCATAGGAAAATGGACGTCACTGACAGAGTGTGCTCGAACACAGTAGAACTTTGATAACCATAGTTCACAGACATTTCTAGGGAACACTTTGTAAACACGAACTATCAGCGGCATAGGCCTTAAAGATAGGTGAAACAGTTTGAGGAAGACAGGTTGCTTGCGCAAGGGAAATACCATAATCAAATACGTGTGTGGCAAGAAACGGCGTTTAGGAATGTGTCGCCTCAAGGAAGGGTCCTACATTTGAACATCTGTAATTGAATGTCTTTAAAAAAAATACCTACCATGTTACACTACCATTTCCACAATAATTCTATTACAGAAGTTATAGGTAACTTTTCTTTTTTATAACTATCATTTTGAATTTCCCTGTACATTGTCAATATACGAAAACTTAAGGAAACTTTAAAATATGTTCTAACAGTTGGGAGGGGGGGAACTTTAAAAGTGGGCACATACTCTATTTAAGATTATCAGATAAATAGCGTAATTGACGTGTTATCGCACATTATTCTTCTATTTTTAAAAGATACTTTTATTAAATTATTATAGACAGAGACATAAAATTATTTGTACAAAGGGGGGTTCAAGCTCCCAAGTTCATATTGTTTCCGGATTTGTGTGTTGTGTGTGTGTCTAAGTTTGTGTGTGTAACTTAATACGGTAAAATGTTTATTTTTTCATATTATCTCACTGAAGAGGAAGGTAGTTTAAAACCCGGAAACCCCCTTTTGCGTACGCCACTGATTGTAAAATCTTAACAAAATTTAAATAGATCATTCAAACAGTAACATCACTTCAGGTTTTGCCAGATGGGGGGGGGCAAGGAGGAGGGGGACAAGAATGTCTACCCATATAAGGGTTTCACTTTTTTCTTATTAGTATGCAATTTATTAAAAAGCACGCATTTCTCAATCTCAGGGGGGAGATGACGCCCCTGCATGCAAAAATAATAGAAGAATATACGAGGAAGGATAAGAAACTAAGGTTACAAGGCCGAAACTTCTGCAGTTTCGTCTGTTATAAAGGAGTGTGTGATAATTTTAATACAGGAGTTGGCAACTGTGCAGAGTTTCAGCCATCCGCCACCTAAGGCGTTAGTCGTAGGTAAACACAAATGGCGACTCGTTTGGAAAATTGGTCTCGCGAAGAAGTACGCTCAGTTATTCGATTCCTGTGGGCGAAACATGTAACCGAGGCTGAAATTCATCTACAGCAGTTAGAGGTATACGGAGAAACGGTAATGTCTCGTCAACATGTCGCAGAATGATGAGGAAAGTTCACATACAACCCAGAAGACCACAACACTGTCGAAGCAGTTTCACTGGGATACCATCGATCACCTTCCCTATAGCCCGGACCTTGCTCCAAGGGACTTTCATTTGTTCCCCCACTTGAAGGAGCACCTAGGAGGCCGTCGCTTCGCTTTAGACGAGGAGGTGGAACAATTCGTGACAACGTGGCTGAATACGCAAGGACAGGATTTTAACCGGGATGGAATCTTCAAACTCATCCCATGATGCGATAAGTGTCTCAACCAATATGAAGACTATGTCAAAAATGTCCTAATCTATGTACTATCTGTTGGCTGTATTGGTTGTATGAAATACTATATACCTGTTTCATTGCTGGCTTTGTAACCTTACTTTCTGATCACTCCTCGTATGTACTATCTGTTGGCTGTATTGGTTGTATGAAATAATATATACATGTTTCACTGCAGGCTTTGTAACCTTACTTTCTGATCACTCCTCGTATGTACTATCTGTTGGCTGTATATGTTGTATGAAATAATATATACATGTTTCATTGCTGGCTTTGTAACCTTACTTTCTGATCACTCCTCGTATGTACTATCTGTTGGCTGTATAGGTTGTATGAAATAATATATACATGTTTCACTACAGGCTTTGTAACCTTACTTTCTGATCACTCCTCGTATGTACTATCTGTTGGCTGTATTGGTTGTATGAAATAATATATACACGTTTCACTGCAGGCTTTGTAACCTTACTTTCTGATCACTCCTCGTATGTACTATCTGTTGGCTGTATAGGTTGTATGAAATAATATATACATGTTTCACTACAGGCTTTGTAACCTTACTTTCTGATCACTCCTCGTATGTACTATCTGTTGGCTGTATTGGTTGTATGAAATAATATATACACGTTTCACTGCAGGCTTTGTAACCTTACTTTCTGATCACTCCTCGTGTTATCCTCTGACGGAAAGGTTTAGTATGTATGTATGTCTCTATTGAGAAAATGTTTTTTTTTTGTATGTAATTGTTATCACTATATAAATATTTAACTTTTCTACTGCAATTTTATCGCAGCTAACTCTAACGTAAGAAAACCAGTACTTCAAACAACAATAAGATGAATGTGAAAACGTTAGGCAACTTTGTTTGCGTTATATCTCGTAACATTATAAGTATTAAAAAAAAAAAAAAAAAAATTGCTTGAAGTGGGAAACTGTCAATCAAAATAATATAGTGCAAATAAGATAAAATCCAGTTTGATCATAGACAACCAGAACTTCTGCCTTCTACCTATCAGTCTAGAGCAGTGCTATTCAACCGGGGGTACGCGAAGATGTAATCCCATATTTCCAATATTTATTGAATGATCATAGTTGAAGAAAATTTTGAAATTTTCCCATGTTATTTTTTTCCGATGTCCAGTTTATCCCCCTATAAATAGTCTTTTGATTGGCATACTGATTGTCCTTTAATTGGGTCTCTGTTTGTCCCCCATTTTAGTCAACAGAACATGTGTATTAAGTTTCTTAATTTCTTTTAAACAGCTTCAGGAGTACACAATTGGATGGTGAACTGTGTCTAGGAGTACGCGAGAAAAAGAAGAGGTTGAATAGCACTGGTCTATAGAACTCTCATTAGAATCGTAAGTCTATAAGAGAATCATGTGAGGAGATCATGTACCCAGAATGGAAGAATGTAGAAATCTTTGAAAATTTTAATTGCAAACCCAGTTGGAAATACACCATTAGCAGTGATGTTAGAATTTCTGGTAGATAGGACTATATGCTTAACCATTAAGCGTAGACCCACCGACGCATATGTGTGTTCTTCAGTAAATTTAACGTGAGTATATGCTCGACTGTAAAATATAGGGTGACTGTAAGCCGTATGCTCCTTTAGTATACGCTGGACTATAAAATATTAGGTGAGAATACGCCATATGCTCCCTTAGTATACGCTGGACTATAAACTATTAGGTGAGTATATGCTGTATGCTCCCTTATACGCTTTATTACATCTATGGGTGTATAAGAGATGAATACCTAGGTGCAGATGGGAGGACAATATTAAGATGGATCTCGTCGGAGTACAAAGTAGAAACCACATCCAGCTGGCTAAGAACAAAGGTAGATAGTAACCTTTTGTGATTGTGGCATTGAACCATCAGCTTCCATAGACCATAAAATTGTTATTATACCTCTTACCATCACAGCTTAGAGTCCAGACTTCTTTCGTGATTTAGTCGAATCGCTGGAGAAAGTCTATAGTTGCAGGCGTAAATTGTATGGATTAAGTAAGTATAGTAGTTTTCAGTTGTTTTTTTTTTTTGTTTTGGGAATGAAGCGGCTGCAAACGTACATTTCATTCGCACCAGCCTAATAATTACTTATCATATAGGATAATAAATGCATCTACATCTCTGGGACACATTTTCTGGGCATTATTTCACGGTTTTCTGCAGATATACGTATTTCACTGAAGTGAGGAAGTAAAAATGTCATAATTTCCCACATTATGTTCAACAACGTTGATCACAGAATGCATCAAATCTTACTGTAATTAATTTTGAGTTTTGTCTTTTATCCACTAATGTAAAAATTAGAATAAATCCGTACTCTCATATTCAAAGAGAATTATTATTTAAATAAATGCTCCTACAAATAACAATAATTCAAACATGGATTGACGATTAATATAATTTTAAAAACCCTAGTATCTCTACACTAACATAAAACTGTTATGCATTGTAGATTGTAATATTATTTTATATTTTTATGGTTTTATAGTCTTTAAGTTTTTCACTATTAGTTGTTCTAGATAACAGGTGAATTATTTTCTAAATATTTTATATTCCTTGTAGCCTTTACGGTAACGACTATTAGTTGTTATAGATATTAGAAAAATTACTTTCTAAATAGTTTGTCTTTTAATAGTCTTTAAGTTATTCATTATTGATTGTTCTAGATACTAGGTGAATTATTTTCTAATTTGTAAATGTTTTTTATAACCTTTGAGTCATTCATTATTAGTTATCTAATATATTAGGTGAATTACTTTATAGCCTTTAAGTTTATGTTTCATAGCCTTTAAGTTTTTCATTATTAGTCGTTTAGATACTAGGTGAATTATTTTCTAATTTTTTAAACGTTATTATAGCTTTTAAGTTGTTTATTATTTGTTATTCTAGGTACTAGGTGAATTGCTTTCCAAATATTTTATGTGTTTATAGCCTTTAATAACTATTAGTTGTCGCAAATTTAAGTGAATTATTCTCCAATCTTTTATATTCGATTCCAAATTTTGTGCAGATTAGCTACGTATAGCAATTTTCAATTAGTTGCGTTCCCTGTTTAACTGTTTCTAATCTATATTTTCTAAGAATTCTAAATTTCAATAAATATTTCCCCTTATGACTTGTATAGTACTGGACTCTGGAATGGAAAGCCAAGTTGCCAAATGTATACCAAGTTGTGGTGAGCTCTTGTCCAGGAACCTTAGGCGGGTGCGGTAGACAAGGACACTAAAGACGGAATTGCAACGTTGTTGTGATTGGCAGCTGACATATGCCTCAATAATTGTGTGCTAATAGTATAGTTGCTGATAATGAATAGCTTCCATTCTTTGAAACTGAGAATAAAGCATGGGTAATATTTTTCATACACAACAATTTTTCCTAAACTTAACCTGCGCCATCTTTGTTTTTAAAGCGTTGATTTAATTGGGGACTTAATTTCCTGTGTTCTTTCCCCCTGTGACTTGAATGGTACTGGAATCTGGAATGGAAAGCCAAATTTCCAAAAGTACAATAAGTTAAGCTGGACTCTTGTTCAGAAACCCTAGGCGGGTGCAAGAGACAAGGACACTAAAGAGGGAATTGCAACATTGTTGTGATTGGCAGCTGACATATGCCTCAATAATTGTGTGCTAATAGTATAGCTGCTGATAATGAATAGCTTCCATTCTTTGAAACTGAGAATAAAGCATGGGTAATATTTTTCATACACAACAATTTTTACTAAACTTAACTTGCGCCATCTTTGTTTTTAAGGCATTTATTTAAATGGGGAATTAATTTCCTGTTTTCCTTGAAATGAACTGCAATTTGAATATTTTGTTTTCCTGATTTCTTCTTGTAAAAAGACATTGTTGTAAATTGTATGTACACATCAATGGCACTAATCTCTTCTCTCCTTTTCGACTTCATTTGTAGAAAAAGTTTATTTTGTTCTTTGTAGTTCATCCAAGGATTGACTCTGTCAACTAAAGGCTTCTAATGATGTAATCAAATTGTGAAATGAAATATAAAGTGTATTTGATACAACGAATGAAGAAATGCATATTATATGAAAGCTATAGCGGCTGAGCACAATATGGAGTGGGAAAATAGGAATTGAAACATGGAAGGAGGAGAGTTAGACAACTATTGGAATGCCCAAAACGAACGTAGGAATCGTAAAACGTTTTATTGACTGAGTAGTCTTACTACAGCAGTATCACAGAGCACTACAGGCTGATGAACAGTGATAACGTCACTTTTTCTATCTTGAGGGGCAAGCGGAGGATAGAGACATTTTTGAGAGGGCAGCTGTTTAGTTATGTACTGAAAATAATAGTTTAATATAACTTGACTTATATTAAAATACACCAACCTAGGGGCAGAGTTAACTTCTGAGGTGTCGTTAGGTTCGTTTGCCCTCACTGGCGCTGTCACTGGAGATGAAACAGGGGTGAGTTATTTACTATCACTTGACGTGATGTTGAGCCACTATAACTTTGCTACTATCCATTTTTCACATGGTCTTTTTCACATGTTCCATCAAATATATTATGTCTCATTTCACAACTTGATTACTTCATTCGGACCCTTTGCTTGTGAGGGTTTTCGGAGAATTAAACTAATGCTCAAGATGAATTTTTATCTGCTTTAATAATTTACATAGTTGATTTCTAAACTTCGTATTTTCTTTTCTTTCTCTCTTCTACTAATATTTTTCTCAAATTTCGTTACTTCAGCTCAGGGGTGTAGCCAAGGGGGGGCCCATCGGGGCCGGGCCCCCCCAAATGGTTTCCTGGCCCCCCCAAATGACCAACTTTTAAAACATTATAGTAAAATTATCTCGCTTCATTCATTTAAAAGTAACAAAGTTTATTGACAATTAATAATTTATGGTAAAATAGTATGGAGAAATATTGTTTTTCCATACCGATCGAAAAATAGTATAGTATTTCTTCCTTATACCGATCGAAAAATAGGATACTTTTTGTGACAGCAGATTACACAATTTACTGCGATTTATATTTGACAGTTTGAAGACAAACGTTTTAACAAGGTACTACAAATACAGCCATAAAACAAAGTACTAAACTGATTTGTAAGTACAGTGTATTTTTATATGCTTTAACAAGTGTTTTAAAAGACATAGAGGATGGAAAATTTGGTGAGAAACAATGCTTTTATTCAATTTGGGTTTCATTCGCTCTCTCTTTTATTTCTACTCACGAGGAAACGGTCTTAAATGTAAACAACCGATTTGGCTGGGGTCGGGATATGTGTTACGGGAGACCAAAGTAAGAGACACGCATTTTGGCGTTTGGGCCCATACGCAGAAATTTCCGAAATACGGGGCCCCAAAGTGGCCCTACATGCTATAACTAGGAAGCGAATGACGTAACTTGTACACAACCGATTTGGCTGGAGTCCGGATGTGTGTTACGGGAGACCAAGGTAGGAGACACGTAATTTTGCGTTTGGGCGCATACGCAGAAATTTCCGAAATACGGGGCCCCAAAGTGGCCCTACATTCCATAACTAGGGAGCGAATGACGTTACTGGTACAGAATGTTGGCTTGGGTTGGAATATGTTATAATATATCCAAAAGTATGGGACTTGTGTTTGTTGTTAGGTCCCACAAAAAGAAATGTCGAATGTACAGGGTCCGATATTGCTAGATTTTCAATAAGGCCATGAAGTTAGAAATACAAGTGAAAAACGCAAACATTCTTTCGCTCCATTGACACCCTTGTGGTCAGCAGATCCCCCTCGATGGCTCGTGCCAGCTGAACATCTGTTCAGAATCGCATGGGTACCACATACGCCAACTTCATGGCCTTATTGAAAATCTAGCAATATCGGACCCTGTACATTCGACATTTCTTTTTGTGGGACCTAACAACAAACACAAGTCTCATACTTCTGGATATATTATAACATTCCAACCCAAGCCAACATTCTGTACCAGTAACGTCATTCGCTTCCTAGTTATGGCATGTAGGGCCACTTTGGGGCCCCGTATTTCGGAAATTTCTGCATATGGGCCCAAACACCAAATTACGTGTCTCCTACCTTGGTCTCCCGTAACACACATCCAGACTCCAGCCGAATCGGTTGTATACAAGTAACGTCATTCGCTTCCTAGTTATAGCATGTAGGGCCAGTTTGGGCCCCCGTATTTTGGAAATTTCATGTATGGGCCCAAACGCCAAAATACGTGCCTCCTACCTTGGTCTCCTGTAATACATATCCGGACCCCAGCCAAATCGGTTGTGTACAAGTAACGTCATTCGCTTCCTAGTTATAGCATGTAGGGCCACTTTGGGGTCCCAAATTTCGGAAGATTCTGCGTATGGGCCCAAACGCCAAAATACGTGTCTCCTACTTTGATCTCCCGTAACACATATCCGGACCCCAGCCAAATCGGTTGTTTACACTTAAGACCGTTTCCTCGTCAGTGTAATAAAATAATTATGTTTTTTTAGTCACGAATAATAAATAAGTATATTTGTCAGGAAACCGTAAAGAAATTAAGTGAAATTTCAAAGAAAATCAATCTTGTGTAGATAGGTTCTGTATACAATGTCTTAAATTTAAATATAAAGGTAACCAAGAAACGTGTTGTTGCTTTTTCACCCACCGCCTTCGAACATCGATATGTCACCTAACCTGGAAGATGAAAAATAGTCCCCATCAGCATCGACGACCTTCTGAAAACGTTCTGGAAGGCCATGGAATCCATCGCGGTAGAACGTGGTGGGCGTGAAACGAAGAAAGTATCAGGTGCATTTTGGACTTTTACTAGGGATTTGAAATGGCGTCCTCTAATGCGATTGTCCAAAGAATGGAACAGATGATAATCGGACGGTGCAATACGCTGGGAATATAGTGGTTGCAATATTGTTTCCCATCCAAGGCGAAAAATGGTGTCCTGAGTCATCCTAGCCACGTGGGACTTAGCGTTGTCCCGTAAACGAGGACACATTTGCAATTCAGAAGTGATGGCTCCAGAGTTTTGAGTTTTTGTTGAGCACAGCTCAACTGCTGACATTACACAGTTGCATTGATACTCTGACCAGCTGGTAGCAGTTCCCGATGCACGATGCACCAAACACACAGAAGGACCTTCTTCTGGTACAGTGCTGGTTTCGATTGTTTTGAAATCGGTTCATGAGACACTAACCAATGATGACGACGCCGTGGAGTTTCGTATAGGACACACTTTTTATCACATGTTAACGCCCTGTCCAGAAATGACTCCGAAACAGTAAATAAACACAGGCGACTGCCGCGTTGCCTTC
Source organism: Thermobia domestica (assembly GCF_964235325.1). Taxonomy (NCBI): domain Eukaryota; kingdom Metazoa; phylum Arthropoda; class Insecta; order Zygentoma; family Lepismatidae; genus Thermobia; species Thermobia domestica. The sequence continues at coordinate 258,529,070 of NC_137464.1, forward strand.
TGACCCGGAGTCAAAATATGAGAGACCCATCGACCCAACTTGTAGTGCTTCACAAGTTGATGGATGTGCTGCCGAATGGTTTCTCCACACCCTGAATTGTAGTCCCAGTTCCTCTTTGTACATGTGTTGGTCTTCTGGCACGTGGTGTTTTCGGGTGTTTCGTCATCGTCCTTAAACTTGTTAAACCATCGCTGCAATGTCTGTGTCATCACGACACCCTCACCAAAGGCCTGGCATATCTTCTGTCCCGCTACAGCGGCGTTTGACCTCCATTTGAACTCGTTCAGCATACATGCTCCTATGACGCTCTGTGGAAGTCCCATGTTCCCTCTGTCTTTATGCAAGTTCACGGTGTGTCTGAATTGCCACAACCAGGTAGTATGTTGGATATATCTACAACAACAACTGACTTTCGCCTTATCTCCACTCGCATTCAACTCACGATGTGAGGTCCAATTGAACACAGACCTCCACGAAAAGGGTCAGAACTTTCTTGGTTACTTTTATAGTTATGCACAAAAGTATAGCGTTTGGTCCCGGGCAGTAGTTCTGGATTAAGCATAATAAAAACTATATTGAATATAATTTATGTATAATAATAATAATAATAATAATAATAATAATAATAATAATAATAATAATAATAATAATAATAATAATAATAATAATAATAAGAAGAAGAAGAAGAAGAAGAAGAAGAAGCTAAAATAGTGTTTTTAGTTTTGCAGACTAGCAGCAATACATTTTTTTGGCTTTGTACATTGTAGCTGCCCCCCCCTCAAAAACGACGGGCCCCCCCTACACAAACCTGCTGGCTACACCCCTGCTTCAGCTTCTCTTTCTTCAACATACAAAGGTGTTTTGAAATTGACCTAAAGTGAGTTGTGGTGGGAAAGATTACTTAAACATATGCGTAAGGGGTCATACCTGAATGCCTCCAACTTGGCAATAGCAGTGACTATTGATAACCTCTCAGAGTACATTAAATACCCTTCTCATTTTGAAAATCTTGTGGAAAAGTGATTTACTACCAAAACTTGGCTACAGGAAAAGGAAACTTTTCTCTTGCCCAGACGTAAGTATAGTTAACACAAGGCCGTACTCACGAAAAAAAAATACAGCGATATGTCTAGAGACAAACAAGAATCCTTATTCTTCCTTAATATTATTCTCAAAATTAATTAAAACACCATTCGATCCTTGTAAACTTGAAGATTCAATTTTGATACAGCCTTGAGCTAATCTGACTGATATTAAAGAATTCCATGTTAATGGTGATGGATATTACACTATCTTAATTTTTATAGCTCGTTAACTTATTCGTATACAGGGAATTATTTTGGCTAAACTTTAAGGTATCTCTCCAGTTTTAAACCTACAAAAAAAGTTTTAAACCATGCTCCTGAATCATCGAAGGCTTCCGCGTCTTGCAAATAGCACCAACTTCTATATATAATTCGTCGTATTAAACATAACTTTATTCCCAATCTTACACACTCAAAGATCACATAACCGAGCGAAGTAGCTCAAGTGGTAGAGCGTTGGCTTCGCATTCGGGAGGTTGTGGGTTCGATTCCCGCTGCCGACCATCCTGACTGGGGTTTTCCAGGGTTTTCCTCAGTCCTACCAGGCAAATTCCGGGATGGTACCTACTAAAGGAGCCCTGGCTGATATCTTCCCAAATCCTTTCCTTTGTTATTAGATATCCAGTATAAAATGGCCTCTGAGCTGTATCTGGTGATTGTCAAATAAATAAATAAATAAATAAATAACTCCAAATCACCATTTCTTACCTCCTTTCTCCCGTAAATCTTCCAATTTGTTTAAGTAAAAGCGGAGGAGGACCACTAAAGTTAACCCATTATTTTTTATTTCTTTTTCTTTTTAAGTGAATTGTAATTGTATTATTATTTTATTGATTTCTGAAAGCATTCTTTTAAAATGAATTTTCATTACTATATATATATATATAATTTTACTTAAATGAAGTTTGATTACTAAGCATCAAAATTATGCATAACATTTTTTTAAATAAAATAAAGGACATTGAAGTAGAAAAAAGTCAACAAAATAAAACAATTAACCCATGGTTTGGATTCCACGTTAGTCAGTAGGTCCTGTCTCATGCAGCCTCGCTTCTGAAAGGGACGTTAAACTCAAAATCAACTAAACTCAAAACCATTGTGAATCACCCATCAAAAAGAACAGAAAAATAGTCTTTCACACGAAAATGCGCGGGCGTTCAATACCGTTAAAGAATTCCATATCACCTGCACGTCATAAACTTTATATCAAGTGAACTGGTCGTTTCCTTGAATGGCTTACTGTATGTTTTAAAAGTAGGCTTATCACAATAACAGTTGACATTTAAGTTGGTACATGAGTCTAAAAGCACTTTTGGCACAAATGTAATTAATTTAGTTTTTAATTTTTGATTAGTTGTATGACAGAAGGTAAAGTTTCACTAATATTAAAACAGAAACATTCAATATTTACAATATGTTTTTTGCTCCTCTTTCTTATGACAAACTAAAAATACCCTCTTTGTGCAAATTCTAGAACCATATCAGTAAGTCTTTGTTTATATAGCTTCCCAACAGGAGGCAAACTTGTTCCAAAATTTTCCACAGTCAATTTTTCCAAATCAGGAACTTCTCCAGCACTAGCATCAGCTAAAATTGGCCTCAACATAAAGCTAGAAACCAAAAATCCAAAGTGGGATTTATTTCTAACTTCTTGTTTTAATGAAGGAAACGTAAACAAGTTTTGATGTGATCCTAGCGATCTCAAACAATCAGTGAAACGTTGACAATAAGCATGTAATAGATCGTCCAAATGCTTATCACGTAAATCTTTGGTGGTGCTTGTGTACAAAAAGAAGTTAATATCCGTTGCAACTGACGCACAGCGAGTCATTTGAAAATCTACTATCTTCAGAGATACAGGAACTTCCTGGCCACTTTTCTTTTCATATCGGAAAAGCATATTATTGACCCAGTAATCACCGTGTGTTAGTACTGTGAAAGGCTCATCAGTCGAAGGACAACAGAAATACTGCAACTTATCAAAAGAATTTTGGAAAAGATTGACCACTTTGTCCAGATATGGAGCTGTAGAAGAATTATCTTGAATAATATCGAAAATTTCTTTCGCTGTATTGTGTAGCATTCCGTCAAAGAACTGCCTTCGATCGTTTGTATACTGTGCTTCCCTACCTGCTTGAAGAACCTTTTGATATTCTGTGGGCGAGTCCTTTTTCAAAACAAAAGACAGCGCATGGAAATTAGCCAATGCAGATATCGCTACTTTAGCATGCTCTAAGTCCAAACCGTTCTTCCTGTCAGCCATTTTGTATCCTAACGTTTTTAGATTTTCGAGTATGATAACGCTATTTCTTTCATCCCACAGGGCACTATAGGCTTTGGGGAAAACTTCAATCAGCCTTTGAACACCTTTCTTTTTCTCTAAGTTAACAAATAATGGCACAACATCTTTATAAAGTTCAATTTCCTTCTGGAATATTACGTACGCGTTCATTACAAATTCATGAAATTCACTGGCCATGTATGACTTCCCTACCAAAGACAGTGAACTTAATTTGCCATTTTTCCTTAATTGAATGTCTACGGTGTAGAAACTGCTTCCATAGTTTTCTCCTTGTCCGATCCCTTGTTTGACAGATACCTTCTCCACTTCCACGTGTGTACCCTCTTTCTCCTTCACCAGCGCCTTCAAGGAGTCTTCTTGAAGGTGCTTCGGGAGAGGACGTTGTTCATAAGGGAATCCAGACATCTAGCTCCTGCGGTGCTTGAATGGTCTTGCTGTAAATAAAATAAAATAAAATAAAATAAAATAAAATAAATATATATTCATAGTTACTTGCTAAACAAACAACAACATAATGGATATTCTACATACAGTAAAATGTATCCTTAACGTATAATTTTATGATTTAATATGCTAAGAGACAGTGTAATTTAATCTAGATAATGGTTTTTTATCATTGATGACACTACAGTGTAATTCCTTCACTTTCACTTACTATTTGCTGTTTAAAGTGTATGTGTATTGATAATATCAAGGTGTAATAACACAGCCAGACACAAACACACACACACAAGGAAATAAAAAAAATAAAAGTGGTATGGATTCATGGGCGCCCGAAGAAAATTTTCCAGTGGGAGGCTCAAATCTCTGATTGCTATATTACGTTAAATATTTTTTATTCATATTTAGAAAATCTTAAGAAATTTAATACATTTTCGTGAGCCAAAGGGGGGGGGGAAAGCTCGGGCTTCACCTTGCCTTCCCCTTCGAGCGCTCATGTATGAATTCGATTTATTTTGTTACGCAGAATCTAAATTTGGAAACCCCAATACGATCGACTGTGTCAAATTTTTATGGGCGAAAAACTTTAGTGGTTTTGGATAGGTAGGTTACACGTAATAAAGCTATGCAATAATAATAATAATAATAATAATAATAATAATAATAATAATAATAATAATAATAATAATAATAATAATAATAATAATAATACAGGTAATAATAATAATAATACAAGTTCTGTGCACTTGACCCCAGGGTATGTTCGATGTATTTTGTTACGCAGAATCCAAATATCGAAATCTCAGGACGATTGATCGTGTTACTTTTGTTTTATGAGCGAAAAACGTGTGTGCTATCTCACGTGTATTCTCCCTCTGCAAAATCGCTGAAGTTTTTCGCCCATAAAAAAATTGACACAGTCGATCGTATTGGGGTTTCGAAATTTGGATTCTGTGTAACAAATTACATCGAATACATACCCTGGCGTCAAGTGCACAGAACTTTTATTTATTTATTTTGTGTCTGTGTAATTTCTATAAATTGGGCCGCCATTTAAGCAGTTGTTAAAAATATACCGAACTTTTACTTAGAATAAAAATTAATATTTATCATTCTTTGGTAACTACAATCTGACTTATCATAAACCTATCAAAAATTATAATTCAGAAGATATATTCTACGTTTCTCTTTGAATGCCTGAGAACCCTATTATTATTGCTAAACAAAATCTCGTAATTGTTTAGATAGCGATAGGAATTTAAAACTGCAGAAAACTAGTACATGTAAAAGTAAATATCTATATCAGAAACTAACAGGATGTTTAATGTATCTTTCGGTGTGTACAAAGCTAGATATTGTATATGCTTATGGTAAGCTAAGTCAGTTCAATAATTGCTATAACAAAACACACTGGATAGCAGAAAAAAAAAGAATGTTAAGATATTTTGTAGGAACGATAGACTGTCTTCACTATCACATAAGTGTACATGACGTAAAAATGTTCCAAGATGCTGACTGGGCAGGTAATGTAACCGGTTGAAAATCATACAAGGTTTTGTTGTAATGTTAGAAAAGTCTACTGTAAAAATTGGAAGACAAGGAAAAAAATCCTGTTCTAGTACACTGAGAAAAAAATGTAGGTGGCGTACTTAAAAAGATAGGTTACATGCGTAATTCCTGTAGTTTTTGGACTTAACGTACAGCAGACGTATAACTGAAAACGCATGTTTTATAATACTTTCTGTAGAAGTGTTCCATCTATACGTACTTTCCGTATGAAACAATGTAGGCGGTCAGGATCTCACATACAAATGGACGTATATAACATATAGCTGACGAAGGTAACATAAGTATATGCATGTGATATACGGAAAACTGTTAGATGTCAGACATCCTGCAACGGCATGATGTAACATCTAGGCGGGGAAAGTACACTCATGTCCAAAATGATTGTCGCATATCTGTAACTGTCTTCTTGTAAGAATATAATTTGATAATGATTTTGCAGGATACTTTTAGTACTGATACTATGTGTATAATCGGGAAATGTATATTTGTGGTAAATTTCATAGGAAAAGAATTATAAATACGAAAATTAGAATGAGTAAAACACAATGTTGCTAAATGGACAAGAAAGTTTTATTTTCGTTTTATTGTTCTTATTTACTGCTCTTTTGACATGAAGTTTTCCACATGCATGTCTTTGCCGATTATACACATACTAACATTATAAGAAATACCGGGAGAATTCGTTATCAAATTATATTCCTACAACAACATATTTATAGTCATGCGACAATAATTTTGGACATGAGTGTACGTATGTAGCATGTGAATAACATAATGATCCGTACTGACTTCTGTAGTAAACATAAGGATTCCGTATATTTGTACAATACACCGATGTTTGGATAACAGATTTTTCTCAGTACAGGAAATGCAACAAAAGAATCAAAGTTCATCAATATTTTTTTAGTTGTGATATGGGAATTGACGTCCCAAATTGCTTTTAATAATGATAATCAGAGTGCTCAAAGACCTGTGGAAAATGGACAACAGCATAGACAAACGAAACATACTGATTTACATATGCCCCTGTTCTAATAGATGAACGGAACATACTGATGTACCTCACCATTTTGTAAGAGATGCTGTAGAGTATAATAAGGGTATAATACATATTTTGTAGGGTATATAATACATATTGAATATAAACAAACTGATGATATGGTAGCAGATATATTAACTTAAACTCTCTCGAAATATACACATGATTGATATATTAACCAGTTAGGTTTAAACTATAATAGTTAAGTATCCACATAATTGGCTAAGGGGAAATGTTAAATGTGTAAACAAGTTATTTGTACTAACATATGTAATATCATATCATCATATGGGAACCAGAGGAACGTAACTCCAAGAAGAGGATAATTGTTTGCTTGGATTATGAATATAATTCTGAAAACCCCACTTGGTGTCATTTGAGTGGTATTAAACCTGACTTTGTCATGAATTGTCTGCTATGCAATAATGTGTTTACCATCTTATTAAAACAGCATTTGTTTGAAAAAAAAAATAACTTTTTTTCTCTCACCTGTAAACCTATAAAAATGGAGTTACGTTCCTCTGGTTCTGATACGACGATATAATATGAAGGAAGAATTTATCATACATTTCTAAAGCTAACTTTTTCATACATGTTTCTACTTCTTCTTCTTTGCCTCTTTACTTGGGAACTACCAAGGATCTTATAAAATAGAGGATCTGCCCTTACAACAAAAACTTGAAGCCATACGTCACAGTTTCACCATCCCTACCCTGACCACTCCGCCCAATAGGATCGCAATGTTTTGAGCCAACAATCATGGCGGAAACGAAAGTAGCCAATCAGACGATGGCAGAAACGAGAGTAGCCAATCAGACGTGCCGATGCTCGGTTGTTTTTTGGCTTCATCGATTTAATAGGATGAAGATACATATGGGCACATCCTCTATTTATAACATCCTTGGGTTGCACCTTTTTTTTTTACAGACACACATACAAACACTTGTATATAGAGTGTTTTAAAACAACACCGCAACAATTTTTATAGAGGTAGCTGATGAGTACTTCAAATTATATGCCTGTAGCCTCCCTCTATAAAAATTATTGCATGAGTACTGCAGGATTCTGAAACATGTATTTTTGAATAGCACACATATTAGTTCCTAAGTGAAGTCTTGGCCCGCCTACAGTAGGTCCCATAGTTTTGGAGCTATTGGCTCTTAAAGTTCATTTTTTTCATATTTTCGGCAGCCTATAACTCCGAAAAGAAGCATTTGTGCACCCAGGTTGGTCTAGTCGGGAGGTAGAATCTGGAAAAGTCTCCAAAATAAGGAGTTGGATCAACCCGAGAGAGTAAAAGCAACCGGTGTCCTAAATCATCAAGTTCACTATTCTGATCATTTCTAGACCGCCGGTTACTTGATACGAGCGGAATCTCCCCCGTATACCCGTCTCCCCCTCTACTGAAGTTAAAAATGAGTATTTCTAATGAAAGGTCATAGGTCATCTTAGAAACTAATCAAGATATTAATGAATTTCTTTTCAGGTTTTACCTGTAAAATGTGTTTTACAATTTCGTTTATTCATGCTTTGGATAAACCAAACGGTTTCTTACCATATTTTGTCCTTAGTATTTTCTTTTTTGCTCTTTATCTACCCAATGAGTTGAAATACGCAAAGAACATCCCTAATTAAATTTCTAGAGCATTAAATTATCTTTCCAACGGTATCAATATTGTTAGGTTTACTTCCAGAAGTAGCCGTAAAGCGAGGTAAGTTTGAAGGCAAATGCGCTTTGATTCGAATGCTGGTGCTCTGAATGGCATCATTGAATTTTAGCTCACGTCAGTCAATAAACGTTTTGTTTCCGAGATGAAAACTGATTTTTCCTCCAATATTTAAAGAACAGTTCTAACTCTTCTCCCTTGAGCTCTCCTGTGCTGTCATGATCATTTTTAGATCTCCGTTTACTTAATACGACCCTGAGTTAAGGATCACAAAATTTTGAGATAAGTAGAGATGTCTTTTATAGTGTTAAAATCTATTTACATTTGATATTCAAGATGATTCCAATTTTTCAACTCTATTTGTGTGCGATATTTTCACTGGTCGTTGAAAATAATTCCTTATTTCTTTAACAAAAATGTTTATCTCACCATAATGAAAAACATAAAATATAAATAATGTAAGAACATATGTAAAGATGTTCTAAGTGAGGGCAAACACCATTTACAGGTGACATACGGGATGATTGATAACATCGTTGTACACCTGAAGAGTATTTCTACAATCAAGAATGGGCCTGTATTTTCTCAATGGCCACTTTACAAAATGTCTTTACAGAAACCTCAATAACTATATTTGTATGTAATTTATGACAATATTATATCGAACTTCATTAAACACTTACTAATTACTGGAAACAAGCGGAACTACAATAATATTCTACATTATCATACCAAATCTGCGCAAAATATTTGCAAAATTACATATTTCTTTAGTCTTTTGAATCCTCTTGAGATTAGTCATTTTCTGGTACATAAGTATTTATAAGTGAGTTGTAACACTTGTTACCATTACAGCTACAGTTTCTAATGTATTGTACTGAAGCCCGCACACACTTGCAATTATTTGTAACCCACATATATTTACATGTACAACACATTAGCCCTGGGCAACTTTAGGAATAGATTCCTGAGTGGTCCAGTTGGGCACCGATTTTCCACGCGTAGTTTGCCAACCAAAATGTCCGAGTTGAAGGAAGTCAATATTCGATTCGCTGACGTGCCGCCATATGTATGTTTGAAGATGTGCTCGCTTCATGTGGGGTATTAGAGCATCTTTCACTTATGGAAGATAGTCTGGTTTTTTATGACCAACCAAATCAGCACAGACAGCATTGATCGAAGGTTTTTGTGACTCGGTGTAGAGATTCACTACAAATTCTTCTGCACGTGCTATCGACTCATCATCCACATTATCAGACCCTAAGTTACTTATCAAGTATGATTTTTTTTTAAATATACATACCATGCTTTATATTTTCCAATTTCTGCGAACTGACTGGTGGTGATTTGGCGGATATTTTTAAGGTGTGTGCTGAACTTTCTAAACAGAGCGTGGTCATGAATTGTTGATTTATTCGACCATTACAGTCCATTTTCTTTTGAAGGAGAGACAAGATTTAGGCGAACAATAAGTACTTACTGAGTGATTCGGAGAAGTATTGAAGGTCGGGATTGTCCGTTTCCTCAGCAGTGGAAATGTTTTATTGATTTGCTTGAAAACAAATCTGACTTCACAACATTTCTTTCTTTCGAGCTGATTAAGTTCTGTAGGCAAATATTGAAAGACGAACAATTAGTTATCACATCAGGTCGATTTACAGGATGTCTTCACAGGCAGAAGACCTACCATTTCTGAAATCTAATCATGAGTAGGCTGATACGAGAATAATACTTCATGCACACCAAGCTTCCAGCTGCAGTTATAAGACTACAAAGAAATATTCTTGTTCTCCTATTCTCCTGTTCTCTTATTCTTGTTATACATTTTTAAAACAATTAAGGCAGAAGAAATACGAAATTATACAAGAACAGTAATAAAATTACAATTTATTCCAATTCACACAATTGTGAATGAGCTCAACGTGAAATATGCCATTTCTTGCCAGCATTCCATGTACTTACTGTAAGTGATACCACCAGTCAGGTCGTAGGAAATGGAAAAAATAAAGCATGGAATGAAAATTTGAAAAAGTCATTCTTGCTAAGTAACTTAGGATCTGGTAATGTGGATGATGAGACGATAGCACGTGTAGAAGAATTTGTGATGAATCTCTACACCGACTCACAAAACTCCTCGATCAATGCTGTCTGTGCTGATATGGTGAGTCACAAAAACCCAGATAAACTTCCACCAATGAAGGATGCTCTAATACTCCACATGAAGCGAGCACATCTTCAAACATGCATTTGGCGGCACGATAGCGAATCGAATATTGACTTCCTTCAACTCGAATATTTTGGTTGGCAAACAACGAATGGAAAATCGGTGCCCAAATGGACCACTCAGGAATCTATGCCTAAAAGTTGACCAGAGCTAATATCTTGTACATGTAAACATATATGAGACACAAACAATTGCAAGTGTGTGCGGGCTTCAGTAAAGTACATTAGAAAATGTAGTTGTAATGGTAACAAGTAGTGATGAAGGCAAGTGTCTTGGTCTTGCAGTTTTTGCAAGAGTCTTGCATGCAAGACCAAGACCAAGACCAGGAATCCCGATGCAAGACCAAGACCAAGGGGTGCAAGACCAAGACCAAGACCAAGACCAAGGCCAAGACCATACCTACAAGACTAAGACCAAGACCAAGAGTCTTGCACAAGTATCGATACTACTTGAATGTATTTATAGAACGTAAAAAGAGGAAAAATCGTTACATCTTTCAGTTGAATTTCGTTTCTTCAGTGAAAATGCCACTGGAGTGAATGTGTTCCCAGTATTTTATCGCAATCCCTGTGAACCGAGCTGCCCCTGTAGCATATTAGCTATAGTATGTCGTTTTCTGAATCGGTTGTTCGCGTTTTCTCTAATTATTACCCGTTTTTAAGCCACACAGGTGTCATTCTAATCAAAGCTTGTTACACACAAAGAAATATGTCATTAGTGCTGGCTTATGATGCATTCCTGCGGTTTTAAACAATGAGGATTACTTGCCGGGAAATCAGACACTGTTCTACAGGTGTGTTATCTGGAGTAAACTTAAGTGGGAGGCTAGTCGAGCGAGCGTTACCCCCCAGAGCGAACGCGGCCTAGGTGGCTATACGGTAATTTTAGTTTCACCAGAGTTGTAAATCATACTATGAGCCAGTCAGGGTTTCCAGGTCTTTTCTTTTCACTTCCCGCGCCAGAAGTGTAGAATGAGAATGAACTGCTTCAGTTGGTTTCTTGTGACAAGATATGAAGGTTATCGAAGAAGTATTGGTGTTAGCTGCAGTTTCTTCTTACGTAAAGAAAAAAAGACGCAGAGGAAACTAAGTGCAGACAAAGTAAACGACCAAAACGGCTTACTTTATCTTAATCAAACTTGGAAAACAATTCAGTTGGTGTTAGATTCTTGCTTTTTCAATTTATTCCTACATCCATATTAATCTGTGTATCTGTATAAAAAGGATGTGTATGTATGTTAGGAATGGTATAGAGACGATTTTGGCTCTCCCTTCTCTATTTCTTTCTCTTCTTTCTTTCTCTCTCTCTCTCTCTCTGTATCTCTCACAAAAAAGGCAAATTTACACTTTTTCGTTTTAAAACCTATTGAAAAGGTTGTGGAATTAATTAAATAACAAGTAACTATCAGCAACTAACAAAAAAACAAATTTTGAAAACATCCTCTCTTCCAAGCGACAAAAAAGTTTTAAAATATCCATGTTGCCCACCAACCTATGATTGAGGTGAACAAGAAGACTGAAAATATATGAAACACTCATCAATATGTCAACAACAAAATCTGTCACTGGCAGAATTTATAACGAACTACTTTCAACTTCCAACTAGCTTTATTTTCTTTTTCTTACTTTTAAACATTATTTCACTTAGAACTAGTTTTCTTTTTACTTTCAGTTTTATTGTTCTATACTTTGTTCCCCTTTCGTAAATGACAGTATATTATATCTTAGTTAAATCACGGAAAAACTGTACTGATCTGATGACAGCGCCTCAGTCTTCCACCCCCAAAACAGAGAGTAAAAACAGTTTGTTTTTCATAAGACTTTCAGCCCGTTGCACTGTCATCTGCGCAGTGGGAGTCTTGAGAGGGAGGCCTAGGAGGGAAAACAGTGCAACCACCACATCCAATATCGCAAACGTCGTAATGACGTTGCTCAGTAATTAGACATATTCCAATATAATTACATAGCTTAGAAAATAATAATATAAATTAGGAAATTTTAGATTGGAAAGTTTCTTGTACCCAGTGTACGTAAATACGGGACATTTTGGCGTCCCGGGAAAATTTTTCGGGACACCGGGAATGGTAGTGAACGGATGGTTACCCTAGGTTAGGGTCCCACGTTGAGCTGTAGTTCACGTCTGATGTAGCCTCGCTGATATAGTCGAAAGAGACGGAGCAAGAGGCATTTTTTTCTAAGATATCCTCTGTATCGAAAACAAATATTAGACCCCAATCAATAAATTCCAACATTTACACTACTTTATACTTTACTAGCTATGCACGTGCCTTTGGAGAATGGGGTTCCGGATTCGAATCCTGTGGGAGATCATTGAAAAGTTTCAGCGCATAAAGGTTGTTTAGATTCCACCTTAAACTGTAGGTTCACATCTTGTATAGCTTCGGTGCTGAAAGGACCGCTAAATTCCAAGCCACCAAGTATAAAATTTACATCATGATATTTTTAACCAATTCTCTGGTTTAATCTTTTAATTTTTTTCTTCTCATGATTTAGGCTAATTCTGAAATTCCTAGTCTCTACCAATTTTAGCACCTTATTTTCAGTTTCAGAACAAAATTGATAAAACACGAGCAGTTGCAGTTAAAATAAATAAATAAAATAAAATTACATATCTTTCCCAGGAATATTTCTAAGCTGCATGGAAAGAAATGTCTGGAAACTGAAACATTATGTGTTTGTTTTACAAAACTAAATTTCGAAATAATTTGGCAACGTAGTTTTTCGGTCATTTCAAAGACTGGAAAGAGAATAAGATGTATTGAATCCCAATTTAAAATTATGGTCTTTGCTGTTTAAAACATTTTCGATATACCTAAGTACCAAACTATTAGAGGTGGCATTTTCCGCCTTTCTCTTGTGAACACATCTATGGCTTAGACCATCTAAGGGCAATTGTTCCATCATCTAACATATCCACCCCATAAAATGCCGCATAGCCGGCCCTGACCCTTTCGGGCTGTTGCGCCTTAAGGTTTGGTATATATTAGGTATATTGGAAGTTGGCACAACTGTAACAAAGTAATTATTATTATTATTATTATTATTATTATTATTATTATTATTATTATTATTATTATTATTATTATTATTATTCATAGTGAACATACAATTTAGCTCGATGTAGCTCTACTTAACGTATTAAATGAAATCATAAAATAAGAATATTCTTCCTTCTTCATTCTGAGAATTCTGTTCCATTCCCTCCTAGTCTGGAACAAATATCGCAGCCACTTCTCTCCACATTTTTATTTTTAAATCGCGGTTCATGTAGTTCGGATCTCTTAAATTATATAGGCATGGCCTTTTTTTTTTATTATTATTTCGATTATAAACGCCTCTGTGTTAAACACACTAATCATGATTGGAGATGTACACAGGACACGTTTTCAAACACAACTGAAAATTTCTCTTTGTGATTACACTTGTGGTTATCTGTTTGGGTGTGGAGTTCGAGCTTCGGAGATAGGGGCTCAAATTCAAGTTATTTCGTTGTTTCATCTTTTGCCTAAAGCCAAATATTTTGCTTATAGATTACCATGGCACCAGCTAACTGTCAATCAAGTGTATCACGAGAAATCACCGTTTTACATAGATTTTTCTGTGATTAGCTAATTTTTCGGAATTTCCTTCTATTTTTGTGAATTTTCTTTTGTTATACACACTCATACATTATAATAGCAGAGTTCCAATCTCTGCACAAAGCGTCTTCCAAGCAGCTGTTTCTTGCTACAATCCCCTTGCCTGGCAACACGTCTTTCCTTTCTGTCCTTCCTTTTGAAATCTTTTAAACAGCAGGCGGTCTATTGTTCAGACCTGCACCAAATACGCTCGAGTCGACGTTTTCTTAGCGATTTTATTGCTTTCGCGTTCATGTTTAGCCGCTCAGATTTAAATACATGGTCAGCGTATTTCAAGCATACGCATGAGCAATAAATGCGCTTTGCGATCACTACAAATAGCCGGGGTCTAAACCTTCGACCATCGAGCTGGTGTCGGCTCATCATCTGATAAATATAGCACAAGAAGATGTGTTTATCATCCTTGAGTTGATTTGCCTCAGGCAGTTTACTGACGAAACACCACTGCAAAATAATAATTAAAAAAAAAAAAAAAAAAAAACGTAACTGGCGAGCGCAAAAAGTAAATGTCATGCGTACTACGAAATTGCTACGGGAAGTGGGGAGTATCCCTATGGGTTATGCAATTTATGCAAAAACCAAAGAATAAAGAGGCAATAAAAATGAAAAAAAGAAACACTTCAGGACTGACAAACATCTTTCATAAGTGCATAAGAACGAAGCGCAGGAACTATTTCCATTAAAGCAGCAGGATTCTTGGAATATTGCAGATTTCTTTAAATCTGGTTTGGTTATAATCAATATTATTTTAATTTTTCTTTCCTTTTTTGGCCAATATTTCTAAACATATCATCATCATCATCATCATCATAGCTATTCTGCAATTATTTGCAGGTCACTTGCTGCATCTGAGAAGCTTCAGTGTACGGTGGTCTCTCTTCGTCTTAACGTAGCAATTTTCTGTCAACTACAGTCTTCTTCGCCTCTTCCTTTCTTTCCTTCCACCATTCCCTCTAGCACATCCCAATAATACAGGGTTTTCATAAAGTCTGGACGGATTTAATTTGCTTATAATTTTCATAAAAATTCTCATAATGAAATCAAATAAAGTGCAAACGGTAGCGGAAGGATTAAATTTTTAGTTGGCAACACTGTTAGAGAAGCGGCAACTCTGAACACGTTGAGAGAGGGAGAGGGAGGGCAAGGGTCAGTTTCTTACCAAATTCCATCCATTGTTGATTTCATTGTTGTTTCAATGTTGACTGTTAAAAGTAAGTTGTAAGCTATATTGGTGTGTGTGTCTTTTAAAGAAATAAATAAATGAAAAACTCCTCTGAGAAGACTATTTTTTTTACCGTATCAAAGATGGCGTCGGTGAAAGAGAAAGCGCAATGTGTTCTGTGGTACGCAGAGCTAAAATCACCAATTCTGGTGTGTCGAAAGTTCACCAAAGAGTTCAAAAAGCCGGCACCGACTGAGTGCAATCCGAAAGTGGCATGCTAAGTTCTTGGAGACAGGAAGCGTCCTGGACCGTCCTCGAAGTGGGAGGCCGCCAACATCGCCTGCAACAGTGAGCAGGGTAAGGGAAAGCATCATCAACAACCCACAGAAGTGGACGTAAATGGCGCCCAGTTGGAGGTATGGCGGTGAATGAACTGAGCTGGTTCAGATCACAGGTAAAAATTTAATCCTTCCGCTACCGTTTGCACTTTATTTGATTTCATTATGAGTATTTTTATGAAAATTATAAGCAAGTTAAATCCGTCCAGACTTTATGAAAACCCTGTACAATTCCTCCTCAGCCAATGTCCCAACTAGGGATGT
Source organism: Thermobia domestica (assembly GCF_964235325.1). NCBI lineage: Eukaryota > Metazoa > Arthropoda > Insecta > Zygentoma > Lepismatidae > Thermobia > Thermobia domestica. The sequence goes on from NC_137464.1 coordinate 258,544,819, forward strand.
AAAATACCTGGGTATTTATTTCAGCGGGTAAATACCCTGGGTAAATACCCGGGTATTTACCCAAAATGGGTATTTTAGTGGGTATTTTATATTTCAATTGCCAATAAATGAATTTTATCGTTGTCAATGAAAAATATAATGGTCATTTGTACCACCTGCAACAGGAGCACTAAATAACCACTTAATTAATCATTTTTTCTATCAATTAAAGAACGAATTTGATATTTATTAAGTAACATAGTACTGATTTCCTAGCTACTCCCCATTATTTTCCTTTCTACTCACACTAAATTTCCTTCTATTAACCTTGACAGAAAATAATTGTCCATTCTACCCCGTAAATTCTTACCTTAGTGTCCCCCTGAGGCGTCCAATCAGTTGCAGGGTATAGAATTCGATAATGGACCAAACCAACACGAAAATATAAAATTTATGATAGAACATGACGGTTACCAAAGAAAGTGAAGTCAGTTGTCACCAAACTAATCATACACTATCATTAGGTATTTTGTCTGCCAGCAGCTCCTGGTATAAATGACACGAAATTTAAGTTCTTCCTTAGGTTCGCGTTTGATGAAATTGCTTTCTTCATTTCTCTAGATCTGGCACATCTTTTATTTCCAATACCTTCTCCAGTTTTCCAAATCGCCGATGAGCACACTAACTAAACTATTTAAGTAATAGTGGGATCTCTATAACTAAAATGAACAACCACCTTTTCTTTAAGTTTATCAAATTCATTAATTGCAGAAAATGAATCATTAATAATTACTTTCCTATTATAAGGATCTAAAGTTTACATTATCTTAAAAATGTGAATAGTACTGATGAAAAACAACTTCTTTAATAATTAAAAAAAAAAAACTGAACTGATATTCCAAATACAGCTAATTACTTTTTTTCACGCAAAATAACGTTATTTTTGGTATTTTATCAATTAGGCAATGAGATGTACTGAATTGTCAATTATGAAAAAAAAATGGACCAATAAGTTTCTTACATTTTACTCCTGGTTTACTGAATTAACATTAAATCTGATTGAGAAATTATACTGTAATATCTAAGTTGTGGATATAGTTATAAGTACAGAAACGCGACTTAAGTAGGTAATAACCTAGAAAATATTCAGAAACTAAACAGATTACACATTTACTAATTTGCCATTCTGTAGAAATAATTATATAATTACAAAAGTTGCAGAATAATCAAAAGTTGCAGAATAATAACTGAATTTAATAAATTGTTCGATCAAATTATTTACTAAATATGCCGTTGAAAGAAAATGATCCATAAAATAAGAAATAACACTTCGCAAAACACTTAAGTAACTCATTCCTGATTTTTAGAAGTGTTCACTAAATGGAGTTTAACACTAATAATAATACTTTGTGAAATTATTTACTGGAATAGCATATTTAAAATACTAATGTGACAAAAAAACATTAAGTTGTATAGTAACTAAGTGAAGGTAATATTTATACCTTAAATTATTCAATATAGAGCAGCAATTAACCCCTATCATATTTGGAGCATTATAAATAAAACTATTACAAGTTATACTGTTCTACTCAGTATCAAGCGTAAGTTCAGAGTCGGAATCATCACACATTTCTTCAGTATCAACATCAGTATCAATCGTTTCTTTACTTCCTTCTATGTCACTCATTTCTTCTGTATCCTTTTCCAATATCTCTGGTATTTTGTTCTGTTCCATGCCAAAAGCTGGTGACTTCTTCCTTCTAGACCATGGTTCTGAGTGTTGCATCCGTGAACTTCAGGTAATTTCTTATTTAAAAGCTTCCAGCTGTCAATTTGCAGCCCTAAAAAATGGAATTGAGGAGATATGCAGCCAGATGAATTGAACCCAAGCCGAATTTACTTCATTCTTTAAATTTTTCCATTATTGATTGCTCTTCTGTTTTTGAAAGCATTGACGATGGTAACTGTTCTGTCCGAGTTTGATGAATTCTCTGGAATTTTGAATATACAATGTCTATATGAGGCTTATTTTACTCGAAGCAATTAATCAAATCCACTATAGGTTTCAAAATGGCTGCAAGTTTTTCAATACAGACCTAGAATATATTATCAAGAGGTCTTCTTGATTTCTAAAGGTAATGACAAATCCTCACTCACAGCGAGCGTCTGAAGCCTAGTTTTATTGACAAGAAACTTTGGAGGCAGTGTAAATGGCTTCCCCATCTTGTTTCCCCAAGCAACTTTAACGAAATTGTAACTTTTCTTTCCTTTGAGATTTGTGTAAATAGTGCTTGCAAGTGATGTATAGGCTATGTTTGTATTAACAACATAAGTTACACTTCCCAGTAATGTCTTTACCGATGGACATCCGAGGATATCATCCGATGGACATCAGAGGATGTCAGAACAAAGCAAATGGAGATGAGCAAGACAACCCAAAGATACTATATTAGAATACTTCTGTTTTACTAATATAAAAGCTGATCTCACGCGTTGTCTCCTATGATTACTAAACATTTTTCAGGGTTATATTGTTTATTGAACATTCATTATCTCTTCAGACAAATAATGTGCATCTTTTGACACCATTAAATAAACAAAAAAAGGTTCACACTTTGAAATGACGAAATAAATAATAGATTCATTTCTCAAGTTACTCCACCCGTCACACTGTAAATGTAGATTTGGAAAATTCCTCTAACTTCATTTTAACTTCCCCTTGCATTTCACTGTATTGAGCATCCAAGTAACTCGTAAGCACGTGATACCTTGATGGGAGAACATACGAAGGACGAAGTTTCTTTAAAAAAAATTCAATCCACAAAGGGTGACCAACAAGTGACAGGGGACACCCAGTAACGAGATCGCGTTGACAAGGTTTTCGTTCAACACTTTCTGTAATATACTTCCCGTAAGACTTCGTTAACGTTCCAACGTCGTTATTTGTTTTAAGAAACGTCTATATTAAGATTCTATCAAAAATCCTAAACAGTAACGTTGAATCTAAGAAGCCATAAAAGTTCAGGAAAACCTGTACATTTGATGGAAATTGATGTAATGTTTTTTATTTCAGCATATTTTCATATAATAAATGCGACTACATCAAATATATCGAACTCATTTTCTCCTTTCATGATAAAACTACTCTAAAATGTCCTACTCTACTCTAAAGTTCGAAACTAGTAGACATAGGGCACGCTTTTTTCATGATTAACTTGAAGTCCATAATGTTCTACTCGGAAAGATTTTGAAAATTTTGGTTGTCTTTATTCAACTAGTTATAGCCTCTGATATGTAATGCTTTACATATATAATCCAGCTTTCGTTTATCTTTTATTTATGTGTCGGGTGTCAGTTGTTTTCTGTGAAACATTTCTGAGAATTTTAAAATTGTTGGATTGAAGCACTTTCAAATGAAAACACACAATAACTTGAAAGGGTTCTTGAAAATTGATGACGTATTGCAGAATTTACATTTAAAACTGGGGTTGTCTCCCAAAGATTCAACAAAGAGGGTTTATGTACGATTTCTATGTTTGGACAACCTAAGGCTTATTATTTTTTTTTTTTTAAGTCTTGGTGTAAAACTAATCCAAGTTTAAAAGCCGTTCACACCTTGGTGAAGAAAGGGCATAGACGCATAAGTATAGTAAAATAGCCCCAGATAAATCTTGAGACGGCAAGTGGGTGGTAATGTAGGTACCCCGAGGAGACATTAATCCCCCGAGTTTCAACTCTGATTCTGATTTTTTCGTGAGCGATGACGTAAAATCGGAAATGTGGTGTGAATTATTTCTCAAGATTGGCTTGATCGACGTTGATCAAACTTTGATGTACGTATAGGTGTACACAAGGGCTTGGTCTGAAAAATGTAACAACTCACCCCCACCATCTCCCCCTTTCAAAACAATCGATTCAATATTGTGATCTCTTTACCTATGAAGTTCTTCGAGAAAAAATATTTTTAAAAAATAGGTTTTAGATATCGCTTTAACCTAGAATAACCTATAATGTCCAAAATTGTACTGCTGGTGCGCCATGGTTAAAATTGACTTCAAACCCGCACCGCACCTGAACGGGGCCAATTGGTTATTATTTTGCATATTTATGGTGAATTAATGAGACATCACGCTCGAGAGACCCCAAAATACAGAAAAACTTCACCGGTACGGTTAACAATTCTTAAAACTTCATAATAATTGAACTTTCGTAAAATACCCACTTTTTGGGTAGGTAAATACAAAAGGGGTAAATACCCGGGTAAATACCCTTTTTTATTTACCTACCCACTGGGTATTTACCCGACCCACATCTCTAGTTCCAACCAGTTTTCCTTCCTCCTCTTAATTATATCTAACATTCTTTTTTTTTTCTCTCCCGTACTGCTACTATTTCTAACACCCCATTCGTTTTCCGTTCAACTCAGTTAATTCTTTCCTTTTTTCTCCAAGCTCACGTTTCGAAAACCTCCATTTTTAATCGCTTTTGCGTAATGTCCTTGTTTCTACGCCATAGCAGAGGTAAATGTGAGGGGGAATGCGGGGAACGGAGTCCTTCCACCTCCAACAATTATGTACTCCGTCCCCCCAGTTCCTAAAAAATTAAAATGTGCAGAGATAGGCAGGGAGACGGCGTAACGTCATGCCACTACCTACCGTACCCCCAGTGGCGTATTTAGGGGGGTACCGGGCTTAAGCTCCCCCCCTGAAATCTTACTTACTATAGTAAAGTATATGAAATATCTTGCAGAATTTTCACATTTTCAAGCAAAGCCCTCCCGAAAGTTAGCAAAGCCCTCCCCGAAACAAAATCGTAAATACGCCACTGCGTACCCCTATATTTTCAGATCCACTTTTACCCCTGCCCCATAGAGTACATATTGGAATCAGTAAAACAAAATCTCAATGTGTAATTGGAAGTTTGTTCAATACAAAGATTAGGTTGAAAAAAGCTGACGCTTTTAGAGTGTAAAAATAATTTTGCAATTTACGGTATTTTAGTAATCTGTGCCGTCTTGATGTTCTTTTATGCGTGTCATGGGTAGCCTTCCCAGTTTGGAAACAAGCGGAGTATTGGATCTGTTAAAAAATATAAAAAGATTACGAAACATTGTGATTTATCTTATAAGTAGTGAAGCGTGAGCACTCATTGAAAAAATAAAAGTCATCGTCTATGTTGACACTATCATCATATTTACACGAAGGTAAACTATGTTACATTTAGAAACATACATCCGGGTCTTGGTCTTGGTCTTGCATTTGCTCATCACTAGAAACAAGTGCTATAACTCACTTATAAACACTTATGTACCAGAAAATGATTCATCTCATGTGGATTCAAAAGACTAAAGAAATACGTAATTTTGCAAATATTTTGCGCAGATTTGATATGATAATGTAGAATATTATTGTAGTTCCGCTTGTTTCCAGTAATTAGTAAGTATTTAATGAAGTTCGATATAATATTCTCATAAATTACATATAAATATAGTTATTGATGTTTCTGTAAAGACATTTTCTAAAGTGACCATTGGGAAAATACAGGCCCATTCTTGATTGTAGAAATACTCTTCAGGTATACAAGGATGTTATCAATCATCCCGTGAGGGGACGCGGTGGCTCAGTGGCAGAGCGTTCACCTCCGGTTCCTGAAGTCCCTGGCTCGATCCCAGCTCGCGCCGTGTGAACTTTGTGGTGGACAAACACCGTGCTCATGGGTTTTCTCGGGGTTCTCCCGTTTTCTCCCACCTTCTTCATTTCACTCATCTCTCATCATCACCGTCTCCTTTAGCCTAACCGGCATAACCGTGGGACGTAAAACTTAAAGATTTCATTTTCAAGTCGGAGATCTCTCCCCTCCTCGAAGCAAATGCTGAAATGATGCCACTGCTAAAATAACGCAAATTCACACTACTGACTTTAAGCATTTTTGGAACTCACTGATGCTAGAGTCTGTAACAAAAAACAGTTGAGAATGCTCCAAGAGCATTGCCAGAACGAATTTAAAAAGAATGGAGAGATAGAGCGCAAAGGGTAACTATGATTGTTGTTGCATGTAAAAGTGAATGTTTTTATCCACACCTTCTGTTTCTCGCAAAATATTATCTCTCTATGACTTACAGTTCCCGAGATATTGCTCCTTAAATCTCGCACAATTCGAACTTTTTTTTTTTTTTTGGCGAATATCTGGGGAACGATGGCCATTTGGCCAGTGGCCAACGGTTATTGTTTGGTACCAAAATTTACAATCCTCTTAGGTATTGATCAACATCAAAACGATCTCTCTATGACAGACTTACGGTTCCCAAGATATGACTCAAATCTCCCGAAATCGGGACTATTTATTGGCCAATATCATGGGAGCGGTAAGTCATGCAGAAATGATATTTGTTGCTAAGAGGATGGTAAATATTTTGGTAGCGATGTCAATTGGTGGCCACTGGCCAAACCAGTGGTCAGTTGGATAGTGGCCACCGGTTACTATTTGGTACCAAAATACGTATTTACCCTCCTCTTAGGTATTGATCAACACTAATATGATCTCTCTATGACTTACGATTCCTGAGATATGGCTCCTTAAATCTCTGGATATCGGCCATTTTTTGGCCAATATCTCCGGAACAGTAAGAGTGACGCGAAAAATCCCACCACTTTCTCAGATAGTTTTTGATGCTCTATCGAATGGGGGGCTCAAAATTGAAAAAAAAAAAAAATTAGCAAATAAGAGACAGATATGTAGACATAGAGAATTCAGTAACGAACTTTTTAAATTCGTTGATCCAGGAGCAGATTAAGGGCGAAGCCAATGGAGCCCAGGCTCCAAAAATCCCTCTCTTTAATACTAAAATATAACAATCAATTTATTATATTATAGGCTTCAGACCCATGCTATATTTTTCCCGCTCGCTGTACGCTCGCGGTATCGCTACAGTTAACTCTTCTACTACCAATGTCTTCATGATACTTATTTTGTGAGGGAGTGAGCTATTTTGGGCCTCTATTACAAATCAAATTATTAGCTTGTAGTAACAATTCCTATGAAATATTTCTGTCATGTATTTCTATTTAATTAGACATGTAAAAAGATGGCATGATAAAAAAAATATGACTTCATAGACATCTGAGCCGTACTCATCACTATCTCCTCTAGCTTCGGTACATAACCCTGGGACGTTAACTTTAAAATAAATAAATAAATAAATCCAAGTAAACAAGATTATATTGTTCAAATTTTGTTATTTCAAAATAGCACACGGCTGTAAACGTCCCACGATTATAGTCTTTAGGCTAAGGGAGATGATGGTTAAAACAAATGAATGATAATGGAAACGTAGAGGTCACCACTTTGACCTAACCTCACTCAACCTTACGCTCACATCATTAGTCTGAACTCACGCTCACTCAACCTCACGCTCACATCACCAGTTTCACCTCACGCTCACTGAACCCCACGCTCACATAACCAGTCTGACCTCACGCTCACAACATCATTCTAACCTCACGCTCACATAACCAGTCTGACCTCATGCTCACTCAACCTCACGCTCACTTCGTGAGGTTGAGGCCGAGTGAGTGTGAGTTCCGAACTCGTGAGCGCCGACCTCATGAGTTCGGACACCTTTGGGAATGAGTAAGTGGGAATACCCCGAGGAAACCTACGCACATAATATTGTCCAACCCCAAACTCACTTGACCGGGAATCGAACCAGGAGCCCAGGCACCAGAGGCAAGCGCTCTACTACTGAGCCACCATGCCCATCTTCTACAGTAATATATTTGTGATGGTTTAATTGCAACTAAAATGCATTGTTTCAATGTAATTATTTTAAAATAGATTGCGATTATACCGGGCATGAACATGCTTTGCTATTATTGTCAGTAGGGCAAGGGCAATAATTGTTTAGATTTGGGCATTAATATTGTTTCGGGTCGGGGTAGGTGGGTGGCAAAACTCTCCATCGACAAAAATAGTTTTCGCATTTCTCGTTTTTCTTATTAGTAACAGTAGGACCTCGATAAATCGAAGCTCAAGGGAATATATAAAAATTCGAGTTTTCGATTTTTTCGTGTAATCAAGGTTCGAGCTATCAAAAAAAAAAAATTCGAGATAAAGTGGTTCTGCGTTCCTCATGGAATTGACTATACAACCTCAACCTCTATAGTGCCAAGTTTTATTCATTCAATCAATAACTCGAAGTTGTTAAAGTTCCTTAAATTAAATAAAATGACTGGTAAAAATAAAATACTAGACATATAGGGCCTTATGCAGAGTCGTTCTGACGCGTGATTAGTGCCATACTAAAGCGTTCAACTAACATATGTCTCCTGCAGTAGTTAGATCTTTAGTATGACGCTAATCATACGTCAAAACGACTTTGCATAAGGCGGATATTGTTTTCGAGGGAGAGGCTTTCATGAGTAAAAGACTATTACAGTACACAGTGTTCGAAGTGGGAAAAAAAAACAACAGGGGCCTTATGTTTTATTCCGATTTTGACTCGACATACAAGCTATCTAAAAGTTGAAATACAGTGAGGGTATGTTGCCTAAAAGATTGGACTTCTATCTACATAATGACTAAAAACCACTGGAGAACTTCTCTTTAGTTACGGGAAGGGGGTTCGTGGATAGATTTTGATCCCTCGCCAACAGCTTTCTGAAAAAAAAAAATAATAAAAATATCCCCTTATGTTGTATTATAGTGAATTATACACGAAATTATTCAAAAACCGAGTTTTTATATTAACAATTTCTTGCGGGAAAACTCTCGGATCCCCACTCGATTGAGGGATATTCCAAAACCTCCAGATCCACCCCAAAGCAGACAAGTCCTAAATCCGCCCATGCTCAAAACACGTCATTTATATGAATTAAAACGAAGACACACACACATACATAAGAAAGAAACAATTCAATATGGCACATCAAAATATAAACTAGATGAATTTCTTTGAAGACGTCTCACTTTAGGTAAAAACAAAAGGGAAAAGTTCTCAACTTAGAAGTTATTTCTACATTAGAAATAAAATATTTTTACGTGCAAAGCTATTCGTCAATTACTCTGTATAAAAATGGTTTTATTAAAGTTATTTAGCATCTACTGTTCCCTGACGGTTTGTCTTGATCATTGAAAAATTAGAGGCGAGTATGCTTTTATCACTGAAAAACCAGAGACGGTATGGCATACCACCGCATACCGTCTCACTTCGACCACTGACAGTACGCCTTAGCAACTATGACAGAACTAACAACGATGATAATTACGTAAAAGCATAGAGTTGTAGCTTCGAGTTATCGACGTCACATCGAGAAAAATTCGACTTATAAAGGTAAACGTCGACTTGTAGAGGTTCGCAGATACGAAAGTTCGAGTTACCGAGGTTTCCAAAGTATGATTATGAAACCGTAATTTTTAAACATTCGACTTACAGAGGTCATTTTAGCATTCAGTGTTATGGAGAGTTCAACGGAATGTGAAAAAAGTCGAGTTACCAAGGAATTCGAATTATCGAGGTTCAACTGATACTATCGATTATAATATAATCTGTCTGAAACTCAGAAGGGGCAATTGTTCCTCTTGACCTCTTTAAATAACTGTCCTGGCGAAACCGCATGTTGGCTGGTTGACAAATAATAATAATAATAATAATAATAATAATAATAATAATAATAATAATAATAATAATAATAATAATAATAATAATAATAATAATAATAATAATAAATACATGAACGATTCATTTTTAATTAAGTATCATTTTAATCTATAGTGCACAGCGGAGCGAAGTCTCGGGTGGATTGCTCAGAGAAACAACCACTTATCACCGCATTTAAAACTAATTAAAATATTACATCATTAGCCAGGCAAAGAGACTTCATATTGATGTTAAAAATAAGGTACCAGAAACAGTGGCGGATCTTAAAGGTAAAAACTGAGGGGGCAGTCAGAACCCAAACTATGATAGATATATCATGAGTTTACTATAAACTTTAAAAAATATATAAATAACAGCTTAAATTACTTTTTCTTGCGCAAAAAAAAAAAAAAAAAGAACTGGGGGCTAGGCTCCCCGGCCCCGGCCTAGATCCGACCAATCGTTCTTTCAGAAAAAGTGTTCCGGGAGGGCACACTTAGTATTCCGAGGGGGGCACTGCTGGTACTATTCTATTTATTATTATATTATAGATGTATTATTTTGCTTTCCTCCGAGGGGCACTCTCACCTAGTCAGTGCTCCGGGGGGGCAGTGCCCCCCAAAAACATGTGTGGAAGAAACACTGGATTCGACATTGATCAAAATGTAACTTAGCGCCACTTTCTGAACAATTAAGAGGCATTGAGTACCTAGAAACTAGTTTTGTTACAGTGAAAAGCTATTCGTAAGTTTTTGAAAGTAAACAAGTAGGCAACTAAAATGGCTAGGAAAAAGTCAATGAAACAGTCTATATCAGTTTTAAAACAGAGTTTTACCACCTCGTTTTACAACTACCGAATCACATTTTTAAAAAAGTCCAACACTCAATTTGTATACTTTCACTTTTTACAAAACAACATAAATCATATACCTACCTATCATCTATCTATCTATATTCTATCTGTCTGTCTATCTAGCTATCTGTTTTTCTGTTCATTAATATGATATCTTTTGAGAGGTATATGTATGGTTTTAATAGTATATAAAGAACCACAATTTCAAGTAGACAAATAGTTTTAAACTTAAAAAAAAGAAAAAAAAGAAAAGAAAAAAAAGAAAAGAAAAGAAAGAAAAATAAAAAGAAAATAGTAAGTTCTATCGTCTAGACTTGAATTTCAATTTTAGTATAACACCTAAAATTCAAAGGATTAATAATAATAATAATAATAATAATAATAATAATAATAATAATAATAATAATAATAATAATAATAATAATAAAATACACGATGGTCACTTAAAAGCAAATCAAAACTCATGTAACTTTAAAATAATTAAAAAAAGCACCTACATATTTACAAATAATCACTAATTACTCAAAATATGTCGCATATATTAATAAACAAATGTAGCCTATAGAATTAATATAAACTTACAAATTTATTTATGTCACTTGCACTCTTTGACGTAAGGTAACGCCGCTACAAAAAGTTCCGAGTTGCTCAAATGAAGTAGATCGTGCGAATAAGAATGACCGTTTCATTGTGTATTTAATCTCTTAACAACAGATGATGTAACAGGGAGCCAAGGTCAGCGTTTTGTGTCCACAGATAAAAAGAGCAGAATTCTCTTGTATCATGATAAAGCATACTCACGTTATATATATAATCTTCAATTTTCCGTGTAATTATAGAATGATTTTGCATCACAACATAAGAGAATAAATAGCAATTCGCATATAGTAATAGGTGCAGAGCAACAATCTGGGTGCCAAAATTTAGAAAAGTTCTGATTGAAATCAAAATATGTACGAAACTAATTTATCCAAAAACACCGTATATCTAGCTGTCGCGGTAGCATTAGCAGATATTTTCCTAGCTGCTACAGCCCAGGTTTGATCCCGTTAGGTCACCATTCTATATTACTGGTTACTGGGGTAAAAGTGAGGGAGAACGCGGGGATACCGTTCCCCCACTTCCAAAAATCTATGGCGTCCCCCCACTTTCTAAAAGTTACAATGGGCAAAGATAGGCACGGAGAACGGGGTGACGTCATGCGTGCCCCTACCGTACCTTTTCAGATCAATTTTTACCCCTGACTGGTTACAAACAGTGGCGGCTCTAGCCTGGGTCGGGGGTCTAGGCTTCATGAGTTTTTTGTGTTACAAAAATAATTTAAGCAATTATTTATATATATTTTTTAAAGTTTATAGTAAACTCATGATATAGGCCTATAGTTTGGGTTCTGACTGGTTCAACCAGTTTTTACCTTCTAAACCCGTCTCTGGTTACAGAGTACAAGCAAGGATGCGTACGAGGCAAGAATTAGCGTTGTTTCGTCTTGAAAACGACTTGTGAAAGTGATGTCTCAAAAAGGTAGATATTTCTATGGGAAGATCTGTTTCGTCTCGTGCGTATGAACATAAGTAATAATAAAAGCTCACAGAAAGTTGGTTAAGTTCAAGGTCGCGAATGAAAACTACAGCGCGGTTCTTAAAAACAAGATCAACACCCCCAAGACACGCCAAAGGTCATTAGGCAACCTCTGAGAACTGAGTATTCCGAATATTGAACAGGGTTTCTGAGAAGTCCTCATTAGGGATGGTCACAAAGTTCCGGTTCCGGCGGAACCGGTTCCGCGAGGAACCGTTTCAAGACCTGGATCTGAAAACCCGGTTCCAGAACCGGATTTTAGGAACCGGTTCCAGAACTGGATCCGAAAAACCCCAAAGACCCGTAGTAGTATTGGCCCCACCTGATCGCGTTTTGGACTTTGACCCCGAACTTTGTGACGTCATAGGTCAAAGGTCAATGACCTTGGCCCGGGGTCAATGACCTAGCGGTACATAGGACCACCCCCTATAAATTTTGGCAGGGGTACCTTGGCCCACCCACTAAATTTTGGCAGGGGTACATAGGACCACCCTTCTTAAATTTTGGAAATTGCCAAATCTAAAAATTGGGTATGGTAGCCTAGGACCAGGGTATGTACCTCTATTAGTATTGGAGGTCCACCTCGTTCCTTTTTATGGATAAAATATGGCCAAAATGTTAAATTTCGTTTTTTTTTTTTTTACCTAATTTATCCCCTTTGATGAGGTGTTATTACTTTATATAGTTATATGGGCGTATACAGGGGTCCATTCCCTTTCATAAGATATGGGTATATTGGTGCACCCCTTTAAAAAATTGGAAGGGGTACATTGGCCCACCCCTTAAATTTTGGAAATTGCCCAATTTAAACATTTGGTATTATAGTATAGGACCCTAATATAGATCACTATAAATTTGGGTGGTCCACCTCGTTCCCTTTTAGGGGTACAAAATTGCCAAATTTTAATACAACCACGTGTTTGGTTTTTGGTCCAATTTATCCCCTTTGATGAGGTCTTATTACCTTATTTGGATATATGGTCATGTATATTGGTCCACTCCCTATCATAAAACATAGGTAAATTGATGCACCCCTTTAAATTTTTGGGAGGGGTACCATGGCCAACCCTTTAAATTTTGGAAATTTTCCAATTTAAGCATTCGGTATCATAGTGCATGACCTCAACATGTATCATGATAAATTTGGGTGGTCCACCTTGTTCCCTTTCATGGGTAAAAATTACTAAAATATGAACATAAGCAATATGTTGTACCACGTGTTTGGTTTTTGGCCCAATTTCTCCCCTTTGATGAGGTTCTATTACCTTATATGGTTATATGGTCATGTATATGGGTTTATTTCTTATCATAAGACATGAGTACATTGTACATGAGTACAAAATTTGGGAGGGGATATCTTGGCTCATCCACTCGGTTTTAGAAATTGTTTAATATAAGTATTTGGTATCATAGTACAGGACTTCAATATGTACCACTATAAATTTGGAGGTCCACATCGTTCCCTTTAATGGGTAAAGAACTACCAAAAATCAAATTTCGGAGGTTATTGACCCCCTTTGATAAGGATTTAGCACGTTATATGGGTATGTACAGAGGTTTATTACCTTTATATGTTTATGTTCCCTTTTAAATTTGGGAATTATCAAATAACAAAATTCGGTAAACGTTTTCTAGGACCCATTGTAAATGTAGGTGACATATGACTTGATAATTCCCTACAATGGGTTTTATGATGTAAGGTCGGGGCTTTTGGGGGCTCGCTTCAATGCGGATGGAGATGTTGCTGAACCACGCCCAATCCAGCTGCTTACACCTGAAGATTTTGAAAACAGGGATACCAGATAGTGCTGTCTGTGACCATGAAAGCGATTTTGCCAATATCACAAGTAAAATTACACTGACATTGTTTGCTGTAATACTCAAACTTAAAGGTAGGGACTTCTCGGTCACTCTGTCGAATGATATGCCGAATACTCAAAACAATTATACATAATCATCACCATACGAACGTGTAGCCGATGTTGGTATTCCTTTGTTCTCTAACTATGATCTCCTTATCAATAACCCTGATCCTGGATTAGGCGGAATGGAGAAACTGTCTCAGTATAGGCCTACAACACGATTTTTAAGAATCTGTAAACAGAAAAGTAAATGGATTGAGGTCTGGGTACTGAGAGGACATACAAGATATGTTTGAGATTAGTCGAACGCCATGAATACTTTCAGTGACATCATTATCATCATTATCATACGTATTCTGCCATTATTAGCAGGTCATTTGCCTCAACTGAGAAGCTTCCATGTTCCATGGTCTTCCGCTAACCTCTTCGTACTCACGTGCGATTTTCCTATTTTGATGTCGTCCATGAATTGTAGTCTCCTTCGCCCCCTCCCTCGCTTTCCTGCCACCATACCCTCTAGCAAGTCCCTCATAATACAGTTCCTTCTTAGCCAATGTCTCAACCACCTTCTCTTCCTCTTCTTAATAATATCTAAAATTGTTCTTCCCCCCCCCCACACACACCATTTCCAAGACCCTCTCATTCGTTTTTTGCTCGACCTAGCTAATTCTCTCCATTCCTCCTCTACACCCACATTTCCTGAGCTTTCAGTCTTTATCATTTTTGCGTAATGTCCATGTTTTTGTCCCATACAGTACAATACTGCACACGATACATTTTATGAGTTTTTCCCAACTCTTTATTCAAGGTCCTACAAAATAGACTTTTCTTCCTTCTAATAGCTACTTACGCCATTCCTATCCTTGCTTTTATTTCACGTTCACACTACATATAATCACTTATAATACTACCAGGTATCGAAAACTAGTTACCTGTTCTATTTTTATCGTCTCCTACTTCTATAGGGTTATTCGAAAAGCGCGCCGGTTTTGTTACATCAAATTTTGAACTTGTATTTTTTTCAAAACACTAACAAAATTCATAAACATATTCATCACAATTCTGATTTCAGGTACGGTGAATGAAGTCGGGCATATGACCTCTTCTACTGCGCTAACATGCAATAACTCTGTTCGTGAAATTCGCTATGGCTGCCTAACTAACAGCCACACTGTCACGAACCACCGCAATGTTTTGATCACATCAGAACGACCACTACGATGACGCCCAGGACTTTCAGTGTTCCCTGCTGAAGCCGTTTCAATGAACTTTTTAATGTCTGCGAAAAGTTGATGCATTCGGTGCCTCATTTCGCCCTAGAACCACGCAAAGTCGCCTGACAGTTGCTGCATAACTTTCTCCGTTCTAATAATAATAATAATAATAATAATAATAATAATAATAATAATAATAATAATAATAATAATAATAATAATAATAATAATAATAATAATAATAAATCACAATTAGCACACGTTGCGCTATAGTAGACTGCTCCATGACTAGACACAAACTGGAGAAATGTGAGTAATTCAGACTAAGGCGACAATCGGAATGTTTGTGGGTAGAGCAACAATACAAAACAATGTCGGCAAGCGAGAAACAAAAATTTGCCAGACGATCCAAAACCGGCGCGCTTTTTGAATAACCCTTTATACTTGACATCAATCGCTTCGTTCCATCATCATGGCTTTTGTCTTTCTAACATTCATTTTCATCCCATATTCTCCACAGCGTTTCCTAAAGTTTTCTAACATTTTATTGATTTTCTCTTCAGATTCCGCCACAAGTGCCACATCATCTGCAAACCGTATAGCTACACCTAAATATTCTACTTCCTACCGAAATGCCATCTTCATAACGGGGTAAAATAAAAATTTCAGTTTTACGTGCCACAATTAAGCCCTGTAGATTAAAAGAGGACAAATGATTTAATAGAAGTAAAAGGTTATGAACAATGAAACAAGAATGGAAGGAAATGGGAGAATCCCGAGGAATTTCTTACAAACTCACATGCCGGCATGAGATCGAATGAGGGATCCCCTTGAACTTTGTATCATTGAGCCATCCTGCCTCTACAACTAATAATGAATATATTTTTTGAAGAGATCAAAATAAACAAATTTACTATTATTACATACTTTTGAGACGCCCTATATTTCGTCGAAAGTGCAATGACTTCATAACATTGTTTTTTTTTCTTTCTGTTACTATGATGTTAATAGCTATCGTTATTTTACTGTCACTAAGGTAACGAATAACCAAAGGAAAAAGTCAATTATCAGGAAATTCCATTGATTTCAGGAGATATCTGGAAGTCAGTCAAAAACGGGAAAACAAATGTGTGTGTGTACGCAGATGACTTGCAACTAGCAAAGTCACTTCAAGTATTCTGTAATTGATAAACCGTTTATCTGTTGTGAAATATTGACTTCGATTTACTAGACGGTTTAGTACTTTGAATATATTACACACAAAATGGGCTGATTATAATAAGAATTGTATCTATTTACAGATTTTTTTCTTGTTTGTTCAACGAGAACGTAACAGCAGTCAGAGGTGGACACAGAAATTTCTCGAGGGCGGGCGCAATTCTGGAGATTGAGATTTTCCATATACAGGGTGTTACAAAAAAATTGTCACACTATTTTGGGAATAGATTCCTCAGATCAAAATAATAAAAAAAAATGTTCATATGGACCTGTGGTCGAAAGTGCATAGTTTCGGAGTTATAGAGCGCCGAAAGCGTGAAAAAAAAAAAGAACTTTGAAGGTCCATGGTTCCATTACTATAGGACCGATCGTAGTCGGGTCAAGATATCACTGAGGAAACTATCCAAATATTCATCTTTCAAAACCTCCGATACTTGCACAACCATTTTTAGAGAGGCTGTTTGGGAGCAGTTAAATCACTCTCCGCCTACCTCTCTAAAAATTGACGTACAAGTACTGGAGCATTCTTAAAAACATAGATATTTATGTCCATACATCTCACTACTTCTCAGGGGCGGATCCAGGAGGGCGATCGGGGCAATCGCCCCCCCCCCCAGAAGAGGAAACTTTCTTATTTTATATATATAAATAAAACCCATCCCAAAGTTTGAAGCCCTTAAAAATAGCAGTATGACAACCCCGCCCCCCAGAAGTCTGTCCTGGATCCGCCCCTGTACTTCTTAGTATATAAGTAATGAAGAATAGATTGTATCTGACCTTTCCATAATTTTGTTTCACTAAGTCTCCTTTCCCATTTTCTTTTGCGATTAATATCACGTACTCTAACAAGTAGTAGCCCCTTTGCGAAAAAGATGGCGTTAGTGTCAGGAAGGGCAACTGCCCCCTCAGGGAACCTTCCCGCCGTTCGAAGGGGGCCCACTTAAAGACAAAATTTTCTTATTCTATGTACGATACGAACATGAAATTATACATGAAACATTAAACAGGTTCACTACATTACGTAAACAAATCAGCACACAAAAGCTAAATAAAACAAAAATGAGTCGTAAGCCCTTTCAGTAATAATAATAATAATAAAAAAAGTGTACTATTAGGGACCTTAGAAATAATATCACATGGCTTTGAGATTCGTCAATTTTGTCCACTTAATTAATTTGTCATGTATGGAAGGGGCCCAGCGGCATAACTAACGGCCCCAAGGCTCCGAGGGACCCATAAAGAGTAAGAGAAATATGGATAGAGGGAGCTCAAGAATCAGAAAAACAACTTTTCAAGGGGGCCCCAATACAAGTGTTAATGCTTGCCCCCTCCGCCCGGAAAAATCTAGTTACGGCGATGGTTAGCGTTGCAAAGCTCAGGATGAGTCGCAGCAGGTCAGGCCAAACGTCATTTGACTGCTGGCAGTTGATCTAACAGATGTGCAAAGAGTGGTGGAAAATTCTTGTCAGCAGACGTAAGATATTGCACTGTGAAGAGGAGTGAACTTCGCGCAAAACTGCGTTACGCTTCACAATTTTATTTCGATAAATATTAGGTTGCCAACTGGGCGGTTTTTCACCGGCCTGGCCGGAAATATTGTTGTTATTTTGATTAAAGCCGGTGATGGGTACACTATTTATAGATGGAGCTATGAATGGAGGCTTGTAATTGGCTGGTTCTTGATTGGCTGTTGTTATGGTTACGAGAAGTGGTTTTATTGTACGCGTTTTTTTTTTAACTCCTGAAAAGGGTCGACCAAATAGGACTGAGCTAAAACCCATTGTCTTTATTAAGATTGTTCGTTTCAGGTGATATGGCTATGGTTTTCTTTATTATTCTTTCTAAAAAAAAATAAAATAAAATAAAAATAAAAATAAATAACTACTGTATTTAGCTACTGTGGTGCTGCTTGTAAAATCATTCTGTGTCTATGCTCTGCTAGTCCTGAGTTTTCGGGTTGCTGAAGTTTGATGTAGCTGTTGTGTTCTTTGCATCGTTGTTCTATGGTATGTCCAGTTTACCCTACCACATTCACATGATATACTATACCAGGAGTGCGAAGGTGAAAGTCGTCTTTCACTGGTTTGAGTAAATGATCTGATGTTGGCTGGAGATTTGTGAATAACTCTTTTACTATGGCAGTATTTTGCTGAGTTTGCTAGACGTGTGGCTGATGAAAGGCAATACAGTAGTAGAGTGATGCCTCTGTCAAAACCGGGTTTCACAGAGCGACAAAACTATACGGATGTTGTGTAGAAGAGTGAAGATGTTGTATTGGGTAAGATCTTGCCGAAATAAATGCTTTGGGAAGGCTGAGTTATCGGTCTTTCCAATGCAAACGATAGCACTTCCCGCATTGTAGAACAGTGGCAGTACAATGACTTTCTGATAGCACGGGTCAATGTTAATGCTATATAATTAAATGTACACAATATCCTTATAAACGAAATCGCATTCAATGAGGCAGTCACTATAACTCTGAAGACCTCTGCTAAAGATCCAGGTTACGGCACGGCCTGTGAGAATTGATTACCTAGAATGTTATGACTACATGACTACGTTTTCCTCCCCCTTAAAAAAAAAAAAAAGTGAATACTGCAATTTATCACAAATTGAGGTGTTCGCAAGACCATAACGCTGTACGAGTGTCATCTAGCTCTTGACCCCTGGAAATTTGTTGTGACAATGGACGAAACATAAATCGACCAAAGTGACTGCTGGAAATTTCAGATCATCACCCGAGAGCTGTGCATGAAAACCACCAATGCAACTATGCATGAATGCAAAGGAAGATTTTCGAAAAATATTTATGGTTGTTACTAGTGTTGTAAAAAAACGTTTTTTTTTCTGTGAAGTTTTTTTTTTCAATAAAAAACATCGTTCTTTTTCATGTTTTTTTTCAAAAGTCTGTTTTATTCTGGCAACTATTATTTATTGATTTATGTTGCAGATTATTGAAATAATCAACAGAACTTGAGTCGAAGCCCTCGTAACTTACAAATCGTTTGTTTCTTTGAACCTATACGAGCAAAATTGTGTGATTATTCCTTTCGGTCCCAGGCCATTTTTGGCGTTTTCCTACATTTCCAGTTAGTGACTTATTTCTCAAAAACTATTCATTCGATTGATATGGTTAAGGCCTTGTTTTTAAGAAAATGGATGTGGCTACTTTTTGGTGTAAGTTGCATTGCAGTGTTACCAATGGGTGGGAAATTATTGAGGGAAATGTAGGGATGAAACTTTACAAAAATTCCCTAACCGTATTTCAAAAATTTTTTGTATCTAGCACCACTGCTGCTATATGGGTTCAAGTCACCTGAACAAATCTTTGGTGTGTTGACAAGGTACAGTGAAATCCTGAAGTCGCTGGCTTCCATTCAATACTGGTATATTTGTTCGAATGTAGCCAACAAGAAGGAAATAATAGAAATAAAAAAGGGAATTTTTCCCAAAATTTGCCCCTAAAATCTGGAATTAAAATGTTTTGTAGCTAGCAACACTACTATCAGACACACACAAACTATCTTAAAATAAGCTTTGGTATCCCTTTAATATATCCTACAAGTTTTGTGACGATATCTAATAAAGTAAGCATGTCAATAAAAAATATCTCATTCTACCTTAAAAAAATCATAGTTATCTTTCCAATTAGAGAACAAGGTCCACTGTAAACCTCAACTGTACTTCCCCTAATTATCCTATTGAAACTTTCTATAGTGCGTTGTGTAGAGCAAAGACGAGACTTCCAGATACTGGTACGTTTGTTCCTATATAGCCAACAAGAGTGAAATAATAGAGACAAAACATATAATTTTTTTCCAAAATTTCCCCCTAAAATCAGGAATTAAAATATTCTGTAGCTGGCAACACTGCAACCAAACAGACGCAAACTATCTTAAATTAAACATTGGTACACCACTAATATATCCTACAAGTATTATGGCAATATTTAAGGAACAACGCTTCTAATTACCAAAACTATATTACGATAAACAGAAAAGTAAGGAAAAACTAGAAAAATCAAGGGCTAGAACCTAAATACGAATTTTACGTGCGTCCCCTAATTAACCCATTGTAACGATCTGTACTTTCGTTTGTTAAGTAAGAACAAATGTTCGATTGGCGCAAGTTGACTTGCACTCGGACGTATAGGTACGGATTTATAAACAAAAATTTCTAATTTTTTGCCCAAATATAGGAAAATTTTAATTTCCCTAATTGGCAACACTGCGTGGAGGCCCGTTCAATTGATGTTAACAGTTAGGTATCCATCCGAGGTATCTACCTGGCAAGTCTTAAGGATGTCTTTCTACAACGAAGGAAGCTACAGGGGAAAAAAGTAAAGGAAATTCGAAATTAGAAAATTCTCGAATTTTTTACTGGGGTGAAATTTGAGAATCAAATTCGACACCAGAAGAAAAAGAAATTAATATGATAAACTATAGTGCAACCACATTTTGCAAGAATAATATCCCGATATCTTAATTAGTGTCCACACTGGAGCGGATTAAACAAGTGACACACCTGTGTGTGCCACTTTGGCCACCTGGGCCACCGAGTACACATTTGATTACATTTTTTTGACTACTAACTCGTGTTGTTGTTGTAGTTATAGTCTCGACTAATAATAATATCGTTGTAAACAATAACTTTATAAGGAAAATTTCTCTCCTTTTTACATCTTAGTTCCAACACTGTTGGTGAGAAATGTAGGGTGTTTCAAAATAAATTTTGGGGTTTTAAGTCTTCGTAGTACTTATTACATTTTACGTATAATTATAAGCAATGCATCAAGTAAAAGAGCACCTCAAACAGTCTTTGCTACAAGTGTTCAATGTGAGATTCATTCATCACACGGCACACATCTAGTCGATAGGCGAGAAAGGCCCATATGGCACAAAACATATTCAATTTTGGGGAGTTTCGTTTCAATTGTACCATCTCCTGAGGATTTGCTAACGGCCAGATGCAAACATTATGAGTGTTCACATTAGCTCTTAGGTGAAAAATCGATTTATCATTGTAGACGACACGATCCAGAAAATCTTCATTGTTATACAGGAATATTTCACTTGCGAAATTGGCACGTAAACCGTAGTCTGTAGGTTTTAGACCTGTAGCAACTGCAAACAATAAAGGCGTAGTTGCAAGCGTCTCCTTAATATTCTTCACACAGACGGTTGTACTGTACAGGTTCAGTCTTTATTAAAACACAGTCTCCATCTTTGCTACTTGCTCTTTCTAACGGCAGACAGAAGAAACAATGCACGTACATGCGTGCGTACAAAACTGTTTGAGCTGCTCTTTCATCTGATATAATATTTATAATTGTAAGTTAATTGTAATAGATACTACAAAGTTTGTAAAAACCCTAATATTAATTTTGAAACACCCTGCATTACTTCAAATTGAGTCATCCTTTATTCAGGTCCTAGTCAATTTGTCGCCTCGTGCAATGGCCTAATTTGCCGCCTCCCTCTTTCTCCAGAAAGAACAAATCTTAGAAGTCATGATTTTAAGTATGCTACTCCAGCATGAACAACAAAGGTGAGGGTAAGTGCAGTCGCACTCAGAAAGGCTTAAATACTTACTAAAAATGCAATTCCGTTGTGTCTGTTTTTTTTAATGTTAATCTATTATCATAGTGAAAGATAAAGCAAACACACCTGCAGAGGAAAGATGGTAATCCTTTTTATAGAATTCACTATCGAGCTTCAATCTCAATGTATCAGTTTGCAATTCCAGTGCAACTAGCTCTTTTATCTTTATTTCTTGATTTTTCTTCTACATCTAACATTTTTTAAAAAAAACTTGTTTCTATCTTCAATGATAAGGAACTTGCTTCTGACAAAAACAAGACTACTTTCATATCAAAACTGTGATAACTTACTAAATGGAAGGGGGGCCGCGGTGGCTCAGTGGTAGAGCGTTCACCTCTGGTGCTTTGGGTCCCGGGTTCGATCCCCGCCAAGTGAACTTTGTGGTGGACAAACACCGTGTGCGTGGGTTTTCTCGGGGTTCTCCAGTTTCCTCCCACTTTCTTCATTCCACCATTTCATTCATTACTCATCATCACCGTCTCCTTTAGCCTAACCGGCATAACCGTGGGACGTAAAACTCAAAGATTTCATTTCATTTTTTTTTTTTTACTAAATGGAACAGATATTCACTACTATTCGAGAATAGAATTCTTGCATTTGACAACAATCAAGCAATTTGTGCTCGGATTTATTCGACTATTTGCTTTAGCATTGTCCATGTGGCCTTAAACTAATGCAACCTAAACATAATTTTTGAATGCAGTATTCAAATAGAAGGTCAGCTTAGTAAATGTAACTACCATCATCATGAAGTCTGTTTCCAACAAGAAATATTTAATTTAAATAATATACTTATGACAAATTTTGCCGGACCATCCAAGCTTGCCGTTCCACGCAAATGCACGTGTTGCATATATATAGTGGCGTATTTAGGAGGGCTTCCGGGCTTAACCCCCCCCCGAAATCTTACTTACTATAGTAAAGTATATGAAATATCTTGCAGAATTTTCACATTTTCAGGCAAAGCCCCCCCCTTGAAAGTTAGAAAAGCCCCTCCCGAAACAAAATCGTAAATACGCCACTGCATATATGGTAGAGCCGGCTCTTTATATGTTTAGTCGACAAATTATTTATATATGACATTTAGAAAAATACTATTAGGCAAATTAGTATTAGTTTTTACCTTTAGACAAGTTATTGGAATTTTACACTGTTCGTGACATTATTTTCGTACTTATTAAAGGCCTGCTTTCACGAAAAAACAAAATTTCATTTCTACTTTTATTTCTTAGTTGATATTGATGAAAACTGCTGAAACCCGAATTGTTAATAGGTATGGTATTCATGTAAATTGTAAAATATTTGTAGCGTATCAGTATCTAGCGTTTAATTTCTGGTGCATTATACGGTGATTACACCTACATAAAAATATTTCATACTTAGATAGACGTAAGATGCATTATAAATGACTATTTGAAAAAAAACGAAATTTAGAAAAAAAACGAGAGGCAATGTTTTTTTTTCTAAAAAAACGTACATTTCTGAAAAAATACGAACCGTTTTTTTTCTATTTACAACACTAGTTGTTACTGGATTTTACTACAGAGGGGAGCTCGAGGTTCGTAAGATACATGTAGGCCTAAATATCAATCCTGCTTATTACTAATAACACGTTCTATTCCTAATTTAAACAGATCAAATACCAACATGGTATGACGATGACAGTCATTGTGTGGAACTGCATCAAGACAAAGCTTTAAGTTACACGACGAAAACATCATTGGCCTTCTAGCGACGCATGACAACTGCGTCTGGTATTCAGGCTATTCTGTTTGAGAGTAAGCCAGTTAAGAGTTGAGATACTACACGGGGTGACCAGGAAGTAAGGTAAGTAGTCACATTGTCACGAAGTGTTTCACTTCCTCTTCTCAAACGAAGCGACGGCCTCCTATGTGCTTCTTCAAGTGCTGGAACAGATGAAAGTCGCTTGGAGCGAGATCCGGGCTGTAGGGAGGGTGGTCGATGATGTTCCAGAGAAATTGCTTCAACAACATGGTGGTCTTCTGTACTGTGTGCAGACGCGCGTTGTCGTGATGCAAGATGACGCCCTCGGTGAAAAGTCTCTCCGTAAACGTCTACCAGCTGTAACTGCAACGAAGTCTTCTGTAGGAGAAATCAGGTAGCAGAATGGAATATCTTAGGTAAGAAATAACTTCAATTTGATCGGATGGATCTGTACATGTGCACAGTGTAATTTGGAAGTCTAAAATGAAACACACACTGGTGAATTCATAAAAGTTGTACTGGTAGAAAATGATAAAAAGAAAATATACCATTTATGTTTAGAAAAAAGAATTTAATTATCACCAAAACACTTCTTTTTTAGTTTTGTTTTACATATAAGTCTTGTTCTGTTTAGAACTAACACTGACTTCTGAACACCAATACATTTCGTTTTCTCATAATAACTGACAAAGCCTACAACACATCTCACAATATAGCAGCTTCAATCATCACATATATGGAAAGATTGTTTTTATTATATATACTGTATACTTACATATTATATTGATTTACGAATGGTTATATGTTAAAAAAAAAGTGTATATTTTCAGATAACGGGTTTTTATGAAGTATTTAGAAGGACTGTATGAGATTAATAACCATATGTTTGTTATCAGCACTTAATAAATAATGCTTTGTATTTTTTTATGTATATAAAATTCATCCTGTCCCACTAAATTATATAACATTTTTCACCTTCCCCAATTTATAAGACTGCTATCCTTTAAGTGTATACGAGTATAAATATATATATATTCCCTTACTCTTTATTAGGAAATTTATGCTTTAAGTAACTTCACAATTGTCAGTATTATATTTAGAATTCATGAATTATTAGGATCACACAGCGAAACTTTTGTTGAACAGAAATTGGTTCAATTAAGAAGCACACGTTTTGTTGTTACGAACTAATGAAAAGCAGTCTGTGCAGACAGAAAATGAAATGAAATCTTTGTTTAACGTCCCACGATTACGCTCTTTAGGCTAAGGGACACAGCTGATTAAGGAAAGTGAATGATGGCAGGGGCGGATACAGAGGGAGCAATTCCCCCCCTCAGAAGAGGATATTTTCTTATTTTATATATAAATAAAATCCATCCCAGAGTTAGGAGCTCTTAAAAGTAGCTCTAAGTTGCAGTATTACAACCCACAGCCCCCACCCCAGAAGTCCGTCGAGGAAATCGGAGTAATCCAAGAAATCTTACTTGACCAGGGATCGAATCAGCAATTATACGTACTAGAAGTAAACTCTCAACCACTGAGCCACGGTGCTCCAAGTGTGCAAACAGAGAAACCATAAAGTTACGAATGTCGATTGAGTATAGTAAAAGTTATATTCACTTATAGATAAAGTGGTTTGTGTTGTGGTTCGTTCACCTCTGTACAGGTGCGTGTAGTGGGTTACAACAAATCTCATTGGTTGATGAAGCATTCAAGAAAAGTTATCAGTTGATTTCACTGCTATTCCCAGCATCAAATAAAAATGAAATGAAACCTTTTAGTTTTACGTCTCTCGATTACGCCGTGTAGGCTAAAAGAGACGATGATGATGAGAATGATTGAAACAGTAGAATGAAGTGGAAGGAGAACCTCGAGAAAACCCGCGCACACTGTGTTTGTCCACCACAAAGCCCACTTGGCGCGAGCTGGGATAGAACCAGAGTCCCCACGCACCAGGGGTGAACGCTCTACCACTGAGCCACCGCAGCCCCTTTCGCCACTGTAGTAATTATGCATTAAAAAGACTTACCGAGTTGTCTTGAAAATCATTTTCTATTAAAATACTTGTGTCAAAGAAGCACAAAATTTTCCTAATAAAGAGTGAACACATACATATTTTTTATCGAGTAAACCCGCATCCAAAATGAATCTTTTTTTTTTAAATAAATATTTCTAATTGTGTACACTACCAATTAAAAAAATCTTTAGCTGATTACCCAACCACACCCACCCACCTAGTTACCATAATGGACCATTACGAGAATAGCTTGACAGAACTTGAGCAAAACGAACATGTTCCTTATTTGATAAAAAGCTCCCACCTTTTAAAAGTAGGATTAAAATTCGCCCTGCGTAACAATTGTAGGGAATTTTCTCGAGGTTTCTTTCTTTTCTCATTTTCACGTCTTCTTCATGTACTTTGTTAACTATTCATCCCTTTATTTTAAATCCCATTTTCTTAGTTAATTTTCACACACCTTTGTCTTTACCATTTCTCCACTTAAGTTATAGATTTCTCTGTGATCATTTTCTGTGGTCTGTGTTTCCATTCTTTCAAGGGTTTTTGATTTATATATCTTTGTCTTATCTAGAAAGCCCATCCTGACATACTAAAAATAATACGAAATTTACCTTTCGCTTGTTTTTCACAAGTGAAAGGAGATAATGAAATGCAACTTACCACAATCATAGATAATGTTATTCTACAACAGAAAATATGAACCTGAAGAATTTTCAGTGCTGACATCCATAGAAATTACAGTGTTGCCAGAATAACATTTCCTTCAAAAGTTAAGCCAGCAACTAGAGGAACGAACTCGACTGCATTTGATGACGTATCATGTTGTCTTGGAATCCTGGGAACTACTTTATAAAAAACACTATTATTTAATTTTAATAACGGTATGTTAAAACTATTTTGTTTATTACAAATTAATACAACTACTATTTAAAAAGAAGTTCACAGGATTCCAAGACAACATGATACGTAATCAAATGCAATTGAGTTCGTTCCTCTAGTCACTGCCTAAACTTAGATTCTGGGGGAAATGTTATTCTGGTAACATTGTAATTTCTATGGATGGTAATACTGAAAATTCTTCAGATTTATATTTTCTGTTGTAGAAATAACATTATATGTGATTGTGGTAAGTTGCATTTCATTATATCCTTTCACTTATGTAAAACAAGAAAAATATCAGGATCTTAACGTAACTTCTCGCTTACCGTTCAAAATATTCAAAATGGTTGACAGTAACACACACACACGGCTGTACCTCTACCTTTCTCCCAAAAAAATCTGAGACAAGATTTTGTTCAGAGAAAACTGAATGTACAAAACACTAATAAGACAGGTAAGGACCTATGGGTGAAAAGCGTTGAAATCGACAAGCAGATCTCCAGAATAACTACTAATACTCGAAAGGAAACTATTAAGAATAATTTTCAGGCCAATTAGGAACAATGATGGTACATATGGACAGTGATAAAATCATGAAATATATAAGGGCTGTCTAGAAAGCATCAAACGTTTTGGCCTATTGCAGCAGTGGGCGGAGCTACAGTCGCTATCTTAATGTCAGAACGTTGCCACACTTAGTACGCAACCAACTGTGGTAGCGTACGGACTCTGACGCTCTTACTGTGCTTTCTGTTACGTGTTACAATGTGGTACATATGGACAGTGATAAAATCATGAAATATATAAGGGCTGTCTAGAAAATCCCGCCACAATAGAAAATCCCGCCTCTTATCAGGTGCATTCTGTGCCTAGATTTTGTTGGCAATTGAAATCCATCGCTAACTGTGCGAAGTGTACGGACATGGAATAATTTCCACATTTTTCACTACAACGCAAGTTCATACACGGCCAAGCGTACCCGAGAGCTCCTGGATGGGAGGTGTTCAATCACCTACTATACAGCCTAGATTTGGCGCCAGGCGACTATCACCTCTTCCCAGCGATAAAGACATGGCTCGCTACGCAACGCTTTGATACTGATGCCGAACTGCATGCCAGTGAAAGTCAGTGGTTGAAATCGCAGGTAGCAGATTTCTATCGCGACGGTATTGAAAAACGTGTGCTATGGTATGGTAAGTGCCTTAATTTGCATGACAATTATGTGGAAAATAGCATAAGAGTGTACCTTTCAAATGTATATAATACAATTTGGTGTGTTCACTCTGTTACTTTTTTTTTTTTACTATTTCAAAACGTCTGTTACTACAGCCCTCGTACTACCTAGTCAATAATGAGAATACACGGAGCAAAATCACAAAGAATGACGTGGATAGAACATGTCATACAAATTGAAAATAGAAAGAATCATCTCAAATCAGCCAAAATACTATTGGAAAAAAGGAAGCGAGATTTCCGGATGGTAAGACAATGCTAAAAACAGGATCCAATAGCGAGGCGTTGTTAAGAATGTCCTAGTCCACAACCGACTGCAGTGCAAAAGAAGACAATATTTGCTCATTTAATGGGGGCATGCCTCTACTGCTTTGCATACTAAGTTCGAAAATAAATCACACTAGATGTCAGAGCCATGCCAATGGATAAAAACCAGGAACAACGATTTTATATGCGATTGTTAGGTAGCATATATAAACATCTTCAGCAAAGGCTATATACGTATGTTACAGTAAACCACAATGTCAATACTATGGGCAGAAAGACTGGAGTATAAACAAACACAACTGAAAGGACGTGGGAACTGTGAATGGATCATTACGGAAATACAACAGGAAACGTTAACGAAGGAAGTAATAGCACAAGATGTTGTCTTCATCAGATTCTTGGATATAGTGAGAAGAAAAGAGTGGTGAAAATGAAATGTAACTTTTAATATTAATCGTGACTTAAAATGGAAGAAAATCTTAGTTTACGCGCAAGGTCACCGCTACTAACTTGCCTGTGTGAGCACTCTAGCTTCGCCCTGTTCTGAACTGGAATAGATACAATTCTTACTTGTAGCGAAAAAAATGAAATGAAATCTTTAATTTTAACGTCCCACAGCTATGCTGGTTAGGCTAAAGGAGACGGTGATGATGAAAGATGAATGAAATGGTGGAATGAAGGAAGTTGGAGGAAACGGGAGAACCCCGGGAAAACCCACGAGTACGGTGTTTGTCCACCACAAAGTTAACACGGCGCGAGCATTGCTTGTAGCATCTACAGGGTAGGAGGAAAGTAATTCCCAATTTTTAAGTGTTTATTTCCAGTTATGTAATGCATGTATGTTGTTTAAATGTCCAAAGCATGCTATTTATCTTCTTTCAGATCTATTGAAATCCTATACATATGACTGGTCGATTGAGACAAGAGTTAAATTTGCAGCAAGATATGAGGTGGGCATCTGTGACTCGACTGCAACGATGGTGAAGATCTTGACATGGGAGACACGCTGTTCTTGATGCAAAAACAATAACAAGTTGTCACATGACGTGAATGACTACCAGTAGCGTCATGGACATTTCGACACCTGGTAGATCTTTGATTGCAAGATCTAACAAAAAGCGGAATGCGGTGAAAGATATGTTTCAGCGAAGTTTCTCAAACTCCATAAAGCAGGTTTGAAGAAAGAATGGTTTAACAAGTTATGTCGTGTATGTTATTCTTCAGAACAATTTACATTATAAACCTTGCAAGCCTCATTATGTCCAACAGTTGCATTGAAAGGAGTGTGACATACGTATCAAATATTGTGAAATTATGTTCGAGGAGGAGGAGGAGGAGGAGAAGAAGAAGAAGAAGTAGAAGTAGTAGTAGTAGTAGTAGTAGTAGTAGTAGTAGTAGTAGCAGCAGCAGCAATTTATGATTATGTAAGGCGCGTTTCAAAATGTGTGCTGCAATGGCGCGTTTCAAAATTTTGTAGCGTCTCAAAATGTGTGCTGCAATAGAAAACCCCACCAAGTGCGAGGTGCCAGCTATGATACGTTTTCTCTGCTGTACAGGCGAGAGATTTTTATGCTCATGGAATTTCTAAGCTAGTGCAGAGGTATGATAATTGCATGAATGTGTATGGAAACTATGTTGAAAAAAGAGAGCAAAGTAGTTGTTTTCACATGTATATAATAAATTCTTCTTATTTACTTTGGTGTTTCTTTTTTAACCGGTTACTTTCCGAACGGCCCTCGTAAATTGATAGGCTCCTCAAAATCATACGAGGAGGAGAAAAATATAGAAAACAATGAGAAAAAGACAAAAAGTGTACAGTCGTGTGTGTGTGTGTGTTTTCTAATTATTATTATGATGGGATTTCCTTTTGTAATATTAATTTGCTGAGAATATTCAAGAAAATGGACTCTTCATACGATTTAAGATTTTTCGCTTTTGAAGATTCATTGTCAATGGTGTAACCTATGTTTCATGTCTACGGCTATTAACCAAAGCATTTCCTAAACAACACTGGCTTTTCTCTTTAATTTCAATTCACACTGTAAAAGAACATATTCTTGTTTCGCTTTTCTCGTAATGATACACATTACAACCCCACCCCCACCCCTATACATACCACTCCCTCCCTAGAATAATTCAATTTTACTTCCTGTTTTACTCTTTCTAACCCATGTTAACAATTACATAGCACACATATTATATATTAATAAAAACAATACAAGAGGACTGCAAAACGACCCATCGGATCCCAAATTGAGTTTTTTTTTTTACTACACTTATCACATTAAATGTAAAAGAGGGAATTGTAGCATGTTTGGTAATTACTACAGGTCTCCGTTACCTCAACAAAATTCTGTTTAGCCGTTGGATTTGTCAATAGCGGACCTAATGATATGATGCTCTATATTTAAGGTTATCAATCTTTTTCAATTATTGCCACACTAGTGTCCTACGGGGCATACTTCCTAAAAAAAATTAACGGTCTTTCGCATAACTAATGCCAAGTTGCTTTGTATATTTGATGTATATGAACTGCACCTATCAATCAAATAAAGAAAAAAAAGTTTTGTTGGTGTTTTGAAAGATGTAATTTTCTATATACACGAGATGTTCAAAATGTATCGAACTTTTGGTTGACAAAAATACATTTATTGATTTGGAAATACGAAACATTAATCCCCTTCAAAGAAGTCTCCTTGGTAATGCACACATTTCTCCCAGCGGTACTGCCATTGTTAGGAACACTTGTGAAAGGAAGTTTTTAGAATGGGGAGCAACTGTACCGACGCATTCTGCATGATATCTTCTCTTGACTTAAATCGGATTCCTTTTAGTAGCATTTTCAGCTTGGGAAATAACCAAGTCACACGGAGCTATGTCGGGTGAGTAGGCAGCCTGACGACACCTGAGGAATGTTGTGTTTGGCTATGGAAGCATGAATCAAATTTTGCGGACACTCTTCTCATGCCAAAATTCTGGTTTAAAATTGAACGTACCAATCCGATTGAATGGTTTTCACTTGGGTATAGCCAAATTTTTGGCAAAATTTGATGCAATATCGCTGCTCTCAAATTTTACTGTCATTTTACAGAAAACTGAAATCCAACGACCGCTCACTACACGTGTTCACTCGTTGTCGACTGCTGGCGACTGACGCTTTGTGCGGGTGGGAAAAAAATCACGACTGGGCATGATTGTCCCCTCTACATCTACACTGAAGAAAGTATCCCGCGCTTCATTGGTTTACGCGGGAAAAAATAAGGTTCGATACTTTTTGAACACACCTCGTATGGCTCTCTAGAGCATCATTTCCAACTGAATGCTTTTGACGTCACGGCCTGCTGATTTCCTTCCCAGTGAATCAAATGGTGTGTGGTAGGACTTGTAAGGTAATTTGACGTTGATAAAAGATAGTAGTGACAGGCAACACAAGAACATTAATACGGTAGTCGATGAGTTTGCAAGGATACTATTCGTGGATCCATAACTTTGTGTACACTGTCAACACTTCCTCTCCTACGTCACCCCCTCCCTTCCCTTTTGCAAAAGCATGCTCATAGGTCATATATCGAGCAGTTGGAAACGACTGCTCTAGAAGTAGCACTTTATCTTGCTCAGGACCAATTTTCCTCTACGAAAATGACAGGCATGTTGTTTTTATGCCACTGTCACAAACAACTCTTGCATTCATGACAACGAACATACTAGACAGAGTATTATCACAACAATTAACCTGTCAACCGCGAGACTCACAAAAAATGAAATTTTCAACTTCACGTAGTTCGTATTGCTAACTAATTTGTCAAAAACCAATTTCTTTGTGTAAGCTTAACAAATACAGACATTTGAAATCCGATTATTAATTTTGAAAAATCTTGTATTTCAATTCCTAAATTTGCTGATTAAAAAAAGAAAAACTGTTTCTATTCCATTTTTACATACAAACATAATACTTCTAGAATCTTTTCTTTCTTTTTTTTTTCCTTTTAAGTTGTCCTTCTATTTCAAAAAATCAAACAACACAACTTGCAAAATATCTCGACAAACTAAACACGTGAATAAATATATTTGTTTTTTTTAAATACTTTCCAAACAAACACAGATAGAGTGAGGGAAATGTTTTTCTAAAATATTTCTTTGACCAAGATGCTATCTACGATACTTAATAAATATATTGAACCTTTTTAAAAGTTTTTTTTTTACCCGAAAAAAATTGATAAATAATGGTACGGATTTTTTTCTCTGTTCTATTTGATAAATTTAAAAACAATATATATATATTATAAACTGTGTTGTTGAAATTACATGATGGAAAAATGATTGTAACATGTTTACAATAAAGAACAACAAGTGCTCCTTTCTATCTGTTTTTTATGTTTACTTAATCTCGAAAGACACGATAAAATACAACACATGTGCGCGAACAGTAAACAAAACTGTGTTCTTCCTAATCTTAATTAAAAAAAAAAAAAAAAAAAAAGAAAAAGAAAAGAAAAGAAAAGAAAAAGAAAGAAAAAAAAATGCTGCGTCGAGGCTTTAAACCTCAATAGCTCAACCCCTAATTAAGCTAGGAAAATAATTTAGCATTTGTGCTGTATGGCTGGACCACACGAAAATAAATAATAAAAAAAGTACCAAAATGTACTACATTACATTACGTTATATTAGCTAAGATTAGGCTGAGTTACAAGTCAGTTACCTTCAAAACAGAGACGTGTAAACTTTTACAATGTAGAATAGAAAATTACTATTTGCGTATACGGCGTTCGGATGTATGGCATGAAAACAACAGTGCAAAAAACAACGTACCAACTTGTGCTAGGTGTCCACTAGAAAGCACGAATGCTATTTAACCGCGTCAGGGCAAGGAGAAGATGGTGGGTCTGCGTTGGGGTACGGCCGAAGGGAACAAGCGCGTCAGCGAGGGTAGTGAAAATGGGTGGGTTTCGGCAATGTTACGAGTTTTAATAGCACTTGTCACTGTTTCATACTAGTAACGTTTCACTTGTAAACATAAAATACAGCTTCTGTAAACTGTGCAGAAATACACTGCCGTAGTGCCCATCTGACAGGTTAGGTTGGTTAGGTTATTTTCCTATAATTCTATAAAACTCGAACACAATATGTTACAACTTTGACATATACATGCCATTTCCACACTGCCTTTTCCGCCACTAAATCGTAAGAAGTGTACCTCTCCGCCACATACTTTCTCCGCCTCCACACACAGTGCTGCTTATATCAGAGACTACTTTCTAACAAGAACTAACAAGAACTGACTACTTTCCTAACTTCAGCTATTCCCCTCACTCACCCTTCGTCACAAACCAAAATAAATCCTCCAATTCACCCGGTAAATTTCCTAAAATTGGTCTCGCGATACATCAATTAACCCGATAATTTCGGTATCAATGTTTTTCTGAAACATGAAGCTTTCCGTCAATATGCATTTTATGTATGTGGGGGTGGTTCCACGGCAGAGGGGGAGGGTAATTTTTGCATCCGTTTTTTTTGGGGGGGGGACATTCTCCCTTCTTTGGGAGTACACTCATAAAAATTGGTATGTGAAGCAATGAAGTAGTCCACTCCATAGTAATACCCTGTATGTGTACTTGTTACTTATATGGGAGGAGGAGGGGGAGGGACGCAAAGTTGGTCAATTTTTTGACATAAGTTACATTCATTTTCATGACGGTTCCGTACAGGACAATATATCTTTTCACTGAATTGGTCTAGAAGCATAATTCTTGTTGCTGTACACGATGTGTGTTACAAGTGTATTGCCTACACATTAGCATCATTTAGTCAGTGTAGGGTTGACAGGATCCCCCAAGTTCTTTTCTTTTTCATATTTTTACGACTTTTTTGTTTCTTCTACGAATGGAGCGCGAATTACACAAATATTACCTCAATGGAATCTGCGTTCCATAAGCTTTCCAACGATGTATCAATCATGACCCTGTGATAATTAGGTGATCACCAAGGACCCCCAATGTGAGTCTACGATTTCGTTCAAATCCCTACCAGGCATACAAAGGTTAATAAACGGCAAATGTTTGTGCGTCACGCTGATAAACGTCGCTACATGCGCTTTTGCTTGCTTTTATAACGAAGTCCTTGAATAAATATATAAATACGGTATGGAGTAGCGCTATTAAAATTCCAATAATCGAAATGTAATAAAATTTTCTAATATTCCTTATTGTAATAACCAGGGTTGGCTGGTTTAAACCACAATTTAAACC
This sequence comes from Thermobia domestica, assembly GCF_964235325.1. Lineage (NCBI taxonomy): Eukaryota > Metazoa > Arthropoda > Insecta > Zygentoma > Lepismatidae > Thermobia > Thermobia domestica. The sequence continues at coordinate 258,579,126 of NC_137464.1, forward strand.
AGCTGGTTTTTTTCAAAGAAACCAACTGGTTTAAACCAAAAAACGAAAAATGTTCGTAAAAGTGTGTGTTCGTAAACTCCTGATGAACCCCCATTTGTGGGTTATCACGTTTCAATCCCGCATATTCGTATTATATTCAGACCTAAATTTCCCATTCATTACTCAAAGAGATTATACTACAAAAGCAACTTTTTTTTTTTTTTTTTTAAATAAGTTTATGAATGTTTCTTTTGAGATTTTTTTTTTTAATAATTTGTTATTATTGTTTTGCAATTGCAAGCAATGAAATTTTAAATATGGTTTCGTTTTAATACTGTTTACTATTGATAAAATTCATCGAAATGACATATATTTTTTTTTGGGGGGGGGAGGGGGGTCATACAAACCTCACGAGAGGCATTTATTGAAATCAGAAGTATCTTTGGTATCTATTTATGTATAAATGGGTCAAAGCCAAACTGAACTAATTCGTATCTTTATTCACTTTTCTTACTGATATGGAAATTAAGACGTCGTATTTCTTTAACTTGGACTAATAAAAATCGTAGTGAACTAACTAGGACTAAATTAGTTCTTTTGTACTCTGCAGTATTTTGAAATTGTCCATATGTAACTTAATTCTGTATAATGGTTTCACTTGTGCAATTGTTTATATTTTTGTCCTTCTGAAATTACTCTTGATAATTATATTAACAAGTATGTAAAGACTAGTACAACGTATTTTTATCACGAGTTCTTCGTGAGTGAATCGGCAGACGTTTCGTATTTTGGGCCACTGAATCCCAGTTTCGATTTCAAATGGAGGACAATTTATCTTAGATTCCACTTTAAGCTTATGTGAACCCTTTCAGCACACCCCGGTTGTTGCATAATAACACCAGGACGAAACAAACTTCTCTCTCCATATGTGATATAAATACGTAGAGCAAATTATTTAAACCAAAAAAAACCTGGTTTAAACGAAAAAAAGTTTTTTGGTTTTTTCAATGAAAACCATGGTTTTTGCCAACACTGGTAATAACCCTTTCAAAGAATTTATTCGAATTTTCAAAAAGAAAAGTCTATATGTAACTGCATTGGATTAAGTTGTACAAAATAAAGAAAATATGATGTTATATAGATACATTAGTTTGCGACAAACAAATAAAGTTGAGTTGATTTTGAGTTTAACGTTCCTTTCAGACGCTATGCTATATGAGACGTGGACTTACTGATTAACGTGGAATCCGAACGATATGTGCTCCCGCCAGGAATCGAACCCGGGTCTCCCACGCCAATTAAACAAATAAAGGTAGCTGTTAAGTTAAACAAGAATGCAACTGAGAATTTTGATTTAACATTCGTCTATCTCAGAAAGGAATGCGAAGCCAAGGTGTAAAAATTTCTTGTTTCTTTTAGCGGAGCAAATGCAATAGTTATTAAGCGCAAAATGACAGTAAATATACAGTACGTATAAGTTACTGAAATTCTAATAAGGAATGCTTTTTAGAAGAATACTATCTTTGTTTCAGTCGTCGAGAAATATTAATTCAAAATGCGTAAAGATTTATTAAGTTAATAATGAAACATGATAATTATTCTTGTTCGAACAAAATTGGTTATTCGAATGTGTTCGAACAATTATCTGGATAATTATAACGCCACTAGTATGGAGTTCGAAGTGGTTAATGGATAAATTCAAACAAAAATGTTATATGTAAACAAACAATTGGAGTTTTTAATTAAGCACGATCTGACCTATAGCATAGGGGACACCGTTGTCTAATGCTTGGATCATTGGACTCACGTCCGCGTGGTCCCGGGTTCGATTCCTGGCCGGTGTTCCTCAATTTTCGGCGTCCAACAAGTGTTGTGAGGCAAACTGGGGAGTCATGTGAATAAAAAACGTAACGGTTACTAGATGTAGAAAGCTCCTGGTGCGTCTGTTAGAAACAGGGCGACGCATTACGCCGTTCACTTGTTCGTCGCTAGCTTGGACGTAGTTCAGCCAGTCGCTAACACATGGCGTTGGAGTGCCACAGTCCCACAAAAAACGGCTGTGACGCCAAGTGGTTTTTAAAACCTATAGTACAGAGTGGGTTGTATACTCGAGCGGAACAATAAGCATTATTAAGTGATTATATACCGTAATATTGCTCGTCGCATGTGAATGAAACTGTGGGGTTTTACAATACCCCCACACAATAAATTTCATTCAAACTAGATGTACAAATAAAGTGGCGGTGGCGTAGCTGTTAAGGGGTTTACCTATCAACCGGACGTTTTGGGTTCGGCACCCTGATGGGGCATTATTTCTAGTTTCAATGTGACTTAGGGGTTTGCTCAGCCTCTTCAAATAGGTACCTTCGGCCGGCCTATGGTGCCGATTACATCTCTCTCAGTTCGTGCCAATTTAGAGTTAGTGTGGAGCTACTTCTACACAGTCACTAACCTGTCCCGAATGGGGGTGTTAACTTTACCTCAAATCCATAGACGAACACCCCATCATTCTATTTTTATTCATATATTATTATTATCATCATCATTATAAGTATTCTGACATCACTTCGTCAAACTGACAAGCTTCGATATACCATGGTCTTTATTTAATCTTCGTCTGATATTTCATAACAATTATTTCATGCTGTCGCAAAAAGCAAGTCGACCGTGACTCGACATTGGGCTACAAAGGGTTAATATAAATCAAATAATAAACTAATTCACTTTTACATAGGAAGTGACATATAAATAGATATTGAAGAAATGGAATCTTTTAGTTTAACGTCCCACGATTATCTCCTTTCGACTAAGGGAGACGGCGATTAAAGCAAGTGAATGATGCAGGAAAAATTGATGGAACGAGACTGAGAAGAAATGGGAGTACCCCAAGAAAACCTTGTCCACCACAAACTTACTTGTCTGGGGATCGAATCAGAGACCCTACGCACTAGAGGTAAGCACTCTACCACTAAGCTACCGTACTACCTGTACATGGAAGAGAAATCACTAAAATCAAATGATATAAGTTCCTTTTATTTCGAAGAACAAAATACCTCTCGTATGAATCAAAGGGGAGGACCAAAATGTCGGATGTACTTTACAGTTTTAATACAAATTCCCAACTTCTATATTGACTGAAGATTTTACTATATTTTGAGGGCTTCTTTCTTCTTTACGAAGCCCATGAAAGAATTCTCTATGCGTCGTAGAAACGGGAACACTACAAACATGATGATTTAGGTATTCAAAAGAGGCCAACAGAAATCTTGGACGCTCTGCAACCGCCAATTTGGAAGTTATGTTTGTTCAAACATCGAGTTACACGAAATGTAGACTCGACCAAAAAAGCAAGAAGTTTCAGATATTCCCAGCAGACTTCAATTCGCGATAACTTTCCTACTGCAAAATCATGCCGAACTAGTAGTCATTGGGCAATGGAGTCTTCACAGTTTACACTCTGTAGACACAAACAGTAACCGTTTGTGTAAGACATTATGGAAAGAAAGTTTTGGAACCTGAAATTTACGCGAAACACAGTGGTTATTTTTTTCTTCGATCAAAAAACCTGTCACACTGCTCTCACCATTTCTGGTGACGTCGATGGTCGACCAGTTCCTGGTACATCTATCATGGATTCTGTATTCTTGAAGTTCTCACATCACGACCTAATGCTTTTCGCGTTGGGCGACATCTTACATATATTGTATGGAAGTTCCTTTGCACTACTTTAGGAGACGATGACAATGAAAAGCATCAAGAGAAAGTCTAAACTTATCTTGTCCCCAAAACTATTTTAATAAACTACCTCTTGGTATTAAAATAACCTGAATACTACTAATAATTTTAACAATTTCAAGTCTTATTTTAAATCAAATAAACCAGAGTACACACTGAGCCATTTCGTGATCGGAGCACATTTCCGGTTTCATAAATATATAATGTATTCTAACTAAAACCACGTAAATGGAACCTCAAACGTAACAAAATTTATTAGTTTTCGAAAAGTTTCACTCAATTTTCACATTCCTTAATTATTCTAACAGAAATTCTTAATTTTCATACGCTAAAGACTTCTTGGACATGTTTCCCTGGAACTATTAAAGTTGAGTAACTGTTGAAATATTAGTTTGCTAATTTGGAATTTGCCGGCCCTTTCAGCAGCGTATGAGAGATGCACCCACAGCTTGATGTGTGATTCGAACCATGAGCTTCCGCTGGAACTCAGGTCTCCCGCGCCGAAGACGCATATGCTGTTAAAATATTATACGTAATTTTGGACATCAAATACGTAGAACTGTTTAACCACTTAAGGGATATCAAAATTTGTAATGTTAATAACAAAAGGAAAAATTACGAACAATTAGAACGATTCGTATTGCGATAGAAAGGACACTTGCTGTCTAAAATGTACGTAATTATCCAAAGCAACAAAGCAAAACAGCAAATACTAAACAAATATCCAAAGACTTGACAGTAAATGGAAGCCATGATCGATGAAACATTTCAAATATTTAATTCAAAAAATTATTATCGCTCAAACACAATGTATCACCGTGGGACCTAAAACGAAATGCATACAACAGCTTCAACCATGAAAGCCAGCACATTCTGCCTAGGTACGAGAAGATTATTAGTTAACTTTTCTTTTATTTTCGAACACTTAAAGAGCGACACAACCACTTTGTATACACTATATAGAATATGTATATAAAGACATCCCTGCTTACAAAAATATGCAAAGCTTGCATACCAATGTTAGAAAAATAGGATTCGAGATGATGACGTAATCGTAATAATTACAAGAATAATAGCAATAATAATTAGAATTACTGAATATTACCAATTTAAATATTCGCTTATTCTCTAAACCTCAGCTTGATCGCTTTCTTCTTGTACGTTTCCTATAACCTTTTCCGAACCAGCCTGGATTCACGGGTTTCGGTTTGGCCGAGTCCTGAGTTTTGGACTCATCAGCTTCCTCTTCCCCCTCCACAGTGTCCGCTTGCTCCGTGGCACTTGTACCTTGTTCGGAACTATTGTCATCATTATTCTCCTCCCCCTCCTCGTCCTCATCGTCACTACTTTGATCACAGCATTCACAGATCGCTTGGCCCTCAGCGACGTTTCTGAAAACCGGATCGCGCTTAAGATAGAACATACAATGTTTGGAACCATATTCTTCTTGACAAGTTGCACAAAATTCTAACTCACTTTTCTTTTTCTTTTTTGTCGGAGAATTTTTGGTCGGCGAGGACGACGACGAAGACGAGGTGCCTGTCTGTGATTTCTTTTTTGTTCCCGCAGCCGTAAATACGTCACCATTATTCTTCTTCTTACCGGTACTCTTACTATTACACTTATCACTACAATCGTCGGACTTTTCTTTCTTGCACTTTGAATAATTATGTTCATTGCAAATGAACGGGATAAGTTCTTTCGGTATTACATACGCTTCCGACGGCGATTCAAGTTTTTTCTCCTGTTTGACATCCGTTTGATTGTTTAGTTGTGAATTCTCATTATTCAAAGCACAACCGTTAGAAACACCATCCACATCCATCATTGTTACGGTTTCAATTTCCATTTTCACTACACATTCTGCACCGATATCTTGGTTCTCCATTTCCAAATCCTGGTTGCCACACTCAGTCTCGGCCTTGATTATCACAGTCTTCGTATCAGGTTCTTCCTTGACGTGGGGGGAATTTGTACTGGAGTTTGTAGCGTTGTCATGGGGGGTGGTGATGTACTGAGTTCCGCAGATTGAGTCAGGGCATTTGAGCATTGGTTGGGAGGTAGTATGGAGTTCATCCACGTGCAATGGGGTCGCATGGGTAAAGATTGGATCTTTCTCCCGTTGATACACAGGGATGCTTATCTTTAGATGTTCCATCACGTACCGCATCACTTCATCACATTTACCTGAAAGAAGACAAACAAAGGTTATTGCTGTATTAATACTTATGACTTTGCTGATCACTATTGTGCTAATATTAACACAATATATCTAGTATACGCGCTTCGATGAAGCAGTTGACGCTTAAAATAGTCTAGTCGTTCGTATTTCACTTTAACCAGTAAGTTTCACGTCGTATAGCCTACGGCTTTCTATCTTGGCCTTATTTGTATCAAATATGATTTGACCCTGGCCATATTTATTACTTTTTAAATGGAGCTTTTATTTATTAACGTTCCGTAAAGGAAAGTCGATTATTTCTCCTCCCATTAACGAGCAATTTCCACAAATATACACATTGCTAAATACAAGGTAACCAAAAAAGTCTTTACCGTTTTACCGCTCTAGAGCGGCGATAAACAAACAACAATACCGTAGACGGTACGTACTTTTAAGTTTTGAAGTAATCTCTAGCATCCAACACCTTTTGCCAATGATCCTGCAGTTGCACAATACGCTGGCGATAAACTTGGCGCTCATGAATGCAAAGAAGTCCGTGAATGTGTTCCACAAGTTTCCTACATTTGCGAAGGATCTCCCACGAAAGTGGCTGTTGAGGGAATAAAACAGGTGGTAATCTGTTGGCACAAGGTCCGGTGAATATGGCGCATGGCAGTTTCTCCCAGCCAAGTTGTTGAAGGGTTTCTCGGGTTCTCTTTGCCACATGAGGCTTGGCATTGTCGTGCAGGAATAGCACACCCTTACGATTCACCAAGAATGGCTCCTTCTGCCGCAATGCACGAACTTATGGTTTATGAAACACCATTTGCAACTGTTGATAGAAGTCAGCAGTGAAGTCTGACTAGGTGGATGGAGCTCATAATGCACCATTTGCTGATAATTTCACCATACTATAACCTTCCGTGGGTGTAGAGGTGTTCTTGAGGTGTAAGGAATAGGGTCACGTGGTGATAACTAATGTTTGGTACGCTTGAGAGTGTCAAAGAGAACTCACTTTTCGTCACCAGTGAACATACAATCAAAGATGGGTGTGTTCAGGTGCCGAGTGACCAAGAATAAACAGGTTGTCACTCGTTATTTCTTCTTGGCTGCCGACAATGTGTAGGGTACCCACTTGGTTAATTTGTATGACTTCCCTATCCCATGCAAGTGCAATCTGACTGTTTCAGCGAAAATATGAAACTTTTCTACAAGTTCATCACACATCAGACCACTGTCCTCCTCGGTGGGTGCTTTCAGGGCCTCGTCATCCAACACATGTAGTCGTCCATTGTGAAGTTCATCCGAAAGGCTCACATCTCGTTCGTTTATGGCATTCTCCCCAAAGAGGCAGCTGAAGGTCCAGTTTGAAGTCAATACAACAAACACACGCGACAAAACTGCTTCCACACTTCCATTTCTTTTCAACACTGAACGAGCTATCACTGCTGTACGTTCGCAACGAGTCTGTATTACTGAAGGTCGATACTCAGACCTAACTCACGATCGCTCGGCAGGCACGCGTCATTTCGTTTCCTCTGTGTAAGCGCATGATTAATGGAACGTCCGAAACGGCAAGAACTCTTTTGGTTATCTTGTAGTATTAAAAAAAAATAAAATAAAATAAAATAAATAAATAAAATAATAAAATAAAAAAAATATTGAGTGCATATCAAAATAATTTTTTCAACTTCTTACCCTTGCATTTCGTTACTTATTTTCCAGTACAAATATAAAAATGGAAATAAAAAGAAGACTTAAATATCTATTTGCACTATAATAAGAAATGTGAAACAACAAATAATTTTACATTTTATTAAAAACAAATGTTATCAGAGGCAGAGGTAAAAGTGAAGGGGGACGCCGTTACCCCACTTCGTAAAAATATCTATGATGTCCCCCACTTCCTAAAAATTACAATTGGCAAAGATATGCACGAGGGACGTCGTGACGTCATGCGTCCCCCTATCTTTTCAGATCCACTTTTACCCCTGATCAGAAGTATCTATTGAACAGATGGGGGGGGGGGGGGACTGTAAAAGCAAACCTGAAAAGACGGAATATGACGCTCGATACTCTTTATGTATTAGAAATGTGTTTTATTTTTGTTAAAAAAAAGTAGTGGAAGAGCGAAAATAAGTGACTGATGTCATAAAACAATTATACTGGATTGATGTATATTTACATTAATGGAAGTCAAAGTGTTAATCAATCGATGAATCAATATCTGTGTACAAGCAGCATTGTTGATTTCCGTGTCGTCTTATCCATCTTACTTGATAAAGTATTTAAGCGCATGGCTATGTATATATTCAAATTTACAACATGGCGGTACATTTTTATCCTCTTCTTATCGATGTAATGCAACTCTGAGCCATCGTGGAACAGACGGACAGATGGATAGACAAATGCCGATCGAGCTGATTGGAAGAAGCTTCGGTACCTCGCTTCAATAACTATGCAATATGTCTGATGAAGGTAATGATATGTTTCCGAAACTGTGACTAAGATTAGTAATAATAAAAAGTTTCTTTGGTCAGTGTTTGGGATTAAAAAATAGTCAGGAATGAACGATTAATTTAGCCCAATATTTGAGGTTAATACACTCCTTACAGTTTGAAACAAATTTCTAAGACCTGTACTTGTACTTTCAAAAAAAAAAAAAAAAAAAAAATGCTTTTGCTTCGATTTTGGTAGAATACAGCTTTTTTTTTTTTTTTAATAGCATTTCCAATCGTTTTTACTGCTAGAAGTTAGTGGTAAAGCGCTTGTCTCTGATGCGTGGGGTTCGCCCAACTAAGTTTGTGGTGGACAGCATCGTGTCCGTGGGTTTTCTAGGGGTTCTCCCGTTTCCTTCTACATTCTCGTTTCACAAATTCTTCTATCATCATTCACTTGTCTTATTCATCGTCTCCCTTAGCTTAAAGAGCATAATCCTAAGATGTTAAACTGGAAGATCTTTCTATCCGCCCCTTTCCCGATTATAAATTTAAAAAATCCGTGGATATCCTAAAAGTACTTTGCTTTTCATAAACCATAACGAAACCTACCGAACGAAGTAGATCAAATGGTAGAGCGTTGGCTGCGTATTCAGGAGGTTGTGGTTCGATTCTCACTGTTGACCATCCTGACAGGGGTTTTCCAGGGTTTCCCTCAGTCCTACCAGGCAAATGCCGGAATAGTACCTACTAAACAGGCCCTGGCCGAAACCTTCCCAAATCCTTTCCATTGTTGTTGTTGTTGTTAAGATATCTAGTATAAAATGGCCTCTGAAGTGTATCTGGTGATTGTTAAATAAATAAATAATGTATTCTGTTCGATATTAAAGACTTACTCATACAGCGGCTGCAATTAGCGAGAGGGATGAGGGAGGACTGATCGCTTCTACAATGCGGTATCACTAGTAATCAACTGTTTAAGTGTTCCAGCTGATGCAATTGATCTTGCCAATTGAAACTGACACTTGAGGTTCCGTAACAACTTTTACAATTTATCAATGATTTTTCAACATTCCCCCTGGGAAAATTGGTAAATCACGAAAACACGTTTTAGAATGTTAAATTACAATATACAGAGAATCTAAACACATATTTTATACAGGGTGGCCACCAAGTCCGTTGATAAATGCTAATGTAAGTTTCCCCGTTACACCTTTATAAATGCTAATGCAAGGTTTTCGATTGTTTCATCCCCCGCATGTGATGATATCGGCAGGTGTGGATAGCAGACGCGTGTTTGGGCGTTCTTTTTCGACGGTGTTGTGAATCACCAGCGATGCCTGGACATGTTGCAGAACTGGTTTGTTCCTCTCTTGGAGGAGAACGGAATCAAAGAGACATGTTGGTTTCAGCATGCTGGGGCACCTGTCCATTATGCCCTCGTCGTACGCGAATATCTTACGGAAGTCTTTCCTGGGCGTTGGATTGGTCGTGGTAGACCGGATCTGCCCGCACCACTTGTCTGACCTGGCGGCGTACTATCCTTTTTCAAGAGAATGGTGGTCGACGGACTGATCCTTTGGACACTTAATGTTTCCTATCTTAATAAAACTTCTCGTAAGCATTGTTGCTCATGTCATTCAGTACTTTACGTGCAGTTATTTACGTATGTTTAGTGGTTTATGTTACTTATTTTCAAGGGTAACGGGACTTTTTGGACACCCTGTAGTTATCTTCGTTAAAGACCCAATTATTTTCACGTACGCATAATCTTTTCGCATAAGCAAGCAATTGCTAAGTAACGTTAAAATAATAAATAAACTGTAGGTTAATAACTTCGTAATTGTAGGTTATTGTAGGTTAAATTCAGTCAATTTTAAATCTCTGCCGTAAATATGTTTTTAACAAATATAATTGGTCAGAGGTTAGCTTTAAATATGAAGGGAATGAATAAATTTCGCCATTTGTTTCCTAAACGTGTAAAATTACCCTTACTTTCCGCGATAAACAACACAGTATGAATTTGGTTCTTACTTCTGCTTGAGATATTAAATACTTACCATTAATTTTAAGTACCGCCTGGTCATCTTTCGGAGTCCACTGGAGATTAATAATAAATAAACTAGGCCTTTTCTTCACTGGTTTATCCATGCACCACAACCAAGGATATTTCTTCAGTACCTATACAATCACAAACAATTATAGATTATTATTAATAATAATAATAATTATAATAAAAGCTCTTTTCAGCCCATGAACGACTGTGGCTCCTTCAACTATACAATATAAATATTATAAATACATATTCACTTGATTCTGTAGTGTGAAATAAATAAATAAATAAAAAAAAAAAAAAGACTCATCCGGTTTGCCATAAAGACTAGACTGTGTCATGTGATCAGGTCAAAAGTCACGTTGCATGGTAAATAAAGTCTGGAGATTCCAAATCCAGATGTGAGATATTTGAAGCACGTAACCTCCGCGTGGAACTCCCTGGGCAATTCGAAAAAGGTGCATATACTTTATAATTATTACAGTGAAACCTCTACTAACGGACACCTCTATAAAGCGGACACCTCCCGTAACGGACATATTTTGTAATTCTCAAACACTATAATGGGAAAAAGCATATTGGCAAGCCTCTCTAAAGCGGACACTCTCTAGTACGGACACGGACAGTCTTTTCTGTCTTTAATAGGTACTATTTACCTCCATATTACGGACACTTTTTCTAGAAACAAGTTGAAAAGTACTGTAAAAATACATTTTTAGTAATCCATACATGTGTCACCAAGGAAGCATTTTGACAACATTTTGCTTCCTTAACTGTCTGCTCAGCAACCCAGACGAAGCGTCTCTATTGAACAACATTCTCATGTCCTTTATTTGCATTCCATTCCCACCCAACCTGTTTTACACACAAAAGTGATTGACAGTTGCCCCCTATTTGCGATGGCACATTATTCTACTGTCCCGCTGGAATCTAATCAAGCAGAAGACAAGTTCGGTAGTTTTTGCCCTCGGTTACGCATATTTCAAAAAAAAAAAAAAAAAAAAAAAAAAAAAAAAAAAAAAAAAAAAAAACACTACTGGATTGCAATTAATCCACAAATTAAAGAACATACTGAAAACATAGTAAGTAATGATAAATAAAAAGTGCAGAAAACTATAACATCTTATTTCCATGTTGTGCCTCGAACATAGAGTATTGGATGGCGGAGGATAATGCAGGTACAGTAACATTTTGGTAATAATCGTGAATACATGATTCATGCAAAAATATTTTTTTCTAATTCCATATTACAATGTTTACTAATTTACGTAAGAAAATATTGAAACCTCTTTAAGGCGGACACATCTCTATAGCGGACAATTTTTGATTCCCCACGCCTGTCCGCTTTAGAGAGGTTTCACTGTATTCATTTTACTCAAAAAACTTGACTTTTGACAATATTCTATCTATATTTACCTTACGAGCTATACATTATTTTTAAGCTTTTCATTGTCTTTACAATAAGCTTTCAATTAATCATCTCCTTATTGTAGTTTTTGAGCTATGTAGACGACTCCCCCCCTTTTTTTTAATTGATTTTCCACTGACATTAATGTTCATGACTACGTTCATCCATTTTAGGACAATTTGCTTTTGGAATCTAGAATCTACATAGTCCCTTCTATATTTGAGCTGAGTTTCAGTCATCTCCCCCAAAGTTTTTCACATCATTACAACCGAAGAGGCCCTTTTCTTTCTTGATATTTCAAGACAGAATAGTCAGTTTATTAAAATATTCTACGGTATGACATGTAAAAGAAACCAGACAACCAAATTACACAACACACATGTGAACGTAACTTTAACTAAAAATAATTATAATTTTATGAATGATTCTGATTTTGCATAAATGATGCGCTCTATCCTATGGTCATCAGTTTCTTTTTTATACACAGAATTCGTGGCGTGACCCTTGCTTATTATTTTCCCTAGATCTCTAATAAAAACAAGGCATAAAGTAGGGATGGGAAAAACCGTTTTTTTTAATAAAAACCGGAAACTGGCTTCTAGAAAAACCGAAATACCGCAAACCGACATTTCGGTTTTCTCCAAAAACCGGTTCGGTTTTCACCGAAAACTGGTTTCGGTGAAAACTTTTGGAAAACCATAAAATTATTTCTGTGGAAACGGAATTGGTTTCCGGAGAACGAAACACTATTCTGGTCAGAAATAGAAACAATTTTGGAAAAAACCGGAACTGGTTTTGAAGAAAACCGAAACCAGACCCGGTGAAAAACCGAAACCGGCTTCGGTAAAAACCGAAAAAATGTGTTAATTCAATTGCCTACGTAAATGGTAAATATAATGGGTATCCCAAAATTTACGCAATATTTGAATGAAATGAAATGAAATATTTGAGTTTTACGTCCCATGGTTATGCCGGTTAGGCTAAAGGAGACGGTGATTATGAGAAGTGAGTGAAATGGTGGAATGATGAAAGTGGGAGAACCCCGAGAAAACCCACGCACAAGGTATGTTTGTCCACCACAAAGTTTACTTGGCGGAAGCAGGGTTTGAACCCGGGACCCCATGCACCAGAGGTGAATGCAATATTTGAATTTTGCGCCATTTGTGCGATAAGGTGTTGCCAATGAGAGAGAGAGAAAATAAAGCGTGACAGCTGACAGTTCAGAGTTATTAAAAATGGAGCATTACACGACAAAAAGGACAAGCGTTTTGATTGGTGAGCAATATTTTAAAAATATTGAAGGTTTGGTAGCTACAGCTCGGAATTTTTGTACAAAATAGTGTCGGAATAGTGATTTAACTTTATCAACTATGAAGATATTACAGTGAAACCTCTACTAACGGACACCTCTATAAAGCAGACACCTCCCATAACGGTCCCCAAATACTGTAATAGGAAAAAAACATATTGGCAAACCTCTCTAAAGCGGACACTCTCTAGTACGGACACGGACAGTCTTTCTTGTCTTTTATAGGTATTATTTACCTACTATTACGGACACTTTCTCTAAAAACAAGTTGAAAAGTACAGTAAAAATACACTTTTAGTAATTCATACTATGTCACCAAGGAAGAACATGAGGGTGAGACAACATTTTGCCTCCTCAACTGTCTGTTCAGCAACCCAGAGGAAGGGTCCCTGTTTCACAACACACTTATATCCTTTGCTTGCATTCCACTCCCACCCAACCTGTTTCAGAAACAAAAGTGATTGACACTTGCCCACTGTTTGGGATGACACATCATTCTAATATCCCGCTGGATCTCTAACCAAGCAGAAGACACGTTTGGTATTTTTGATCACGGGTACGCATATTGTTTTAAGTCATTACAGGACTGCAATTAACTCACAAATTAAAGCAACACACCGAAAACGTAGTAAGTAGCGACAAATGTAAAGTGCAGAGAACGATAACATCTTATTCCCATGTTGTGCCTCGAACATAGGGAATTGGATGACGCAAGATAATGCAGATACAGTAACATTTTGGTAATGTTCATAAATACGTGATTCATGCAAAAATATTTTTTTCTAATTGCATATTACCTTGTTTATTAATTTACGTAAGAAAATATTGAAACCTCTTCAAGGCGGACACCTCTCTACAGCGGACAATTTTTGATTTTCCACGGCTGTCCGCTTTAGAGAGGTTTCACTGTAATTTGAAAATTTAGGAAGACTGGATCAATTTGCGATCTTAAACACTCTAGCGTTCTTCAACAAGCCATTTAACATGAAACATAGAAGCAGTTCGTAAAAGTGTTGCTGGGTGTCCAGGGACATCAATTCAGCACCATGTTCAAAAACTGGACATTTTAAGACGCTCTCTACAGCATATTCTCACGATTGTGCTCGCTACGGCGATATGATAAATCAGTTTTTTGTGCCTAAATTGCAAGATATGGGTGTGGACATCATGTGGTTTCACAAAACGATGCCACATGGCATACAGTCCGAGAAACAACTCAATTAGCGCATAAGTCATTTCTTGGTCGTGTAATTTTCCGTTTTGGTGATCAGAATTGGCCGTCTAGATAATGCGATTTAACGCCGTTGGGCTTTATTTTCTTTGAGTTTTTTGAAGTCTAAGGTTTATGCCAACAAACCCAGGACCACCCACGCCTTGAAGAAGGAAATTGAGTGCTGTATGAACGAAATTCAGCCACATTTATGCAAAACGGTCATGGAAAATTTCAACAAAAGAGTGCGTATGTGCCAGCAAAGCCGTGAAGGCCACTTGTCCGATATGCTGTTCCATACTATACTATATGCTATCCTGTATATTTTACGGACCACAAAATTTTTACAATTTTTAATTATAATCTGTGTTTTCTATCAAAATTACTTTTTGCGTGGATTTTGGGACACCCGGTATAAGAAGTAAACTGGAGAGAATGATTTTTAAAAAAGGAAACTTGGAAATTGTGTGGATATATTAGATTTAGGGTCCGTTCCCCGAAAACAAGACAGACTAATAATAACACAACAAAACTCTCACATCTAATAATACACCTCATCACTTCTTCCTACAATACTTCAAGCGACACATCAGTCACTCCTCTTCAGGGACACACAATGGCTTCAGGCCTTTTCTAACACGCTCTACATTTATGTATCTATGTGTGTGTCTGTCTTAACAGTGGGAATCATAAATACTACACAGCCTATCAACACTTATGGTCGCCCACATTTCTCAATAATTATCGACTGCTTTTATCATTTTACTATATAAAAATATATGTATATTGCCCTATATTAGTAGCTCCCTGATGATGACCAACGTTATTCACTAAACATTAGGAATTATTCAACATTTTACTCACTCACATAATAATAATAATAATAATAATAATAATAATAATAATAATAATAATAATAATAATAATAATAATAATAATAAGCCACGAGTTGTACCAAATAAAAACACGATTATTTATCCCAAGAGCGTAAGCATCTGCGTTTTGGAGTCTTGAAATCTGCGAAGGCATTCTAAGCACTGGTTTGGTTGATGAAGGCGTGTCTTATCTAAAACTGCTTATAATAAACAAAAAGCAGAAAGGTCTGGAAAACAAGGTGAATAAGATACTGTTTCGTCTCACAGCATCATTTGTGCACATTACTGTGTAATATGATTGGTTTTTAATTAAGCACTGACCAATATTGGACATAGACGTTGGAATTTTTTGGCGCATTTTGTCTATTTCTTGACTATCACCATTAATTTAAAACTCAGGAATGTTTCTAGATATTCATTAATGGCGAATTTTTTGTGGAAACCCCATCATTATTAATAACCACTCGGAACAACAGAACGATTGAAAATGCTACAAATGTTCTGATTTCTAAATAAGCAAATTTTATATGAATTCTACTTAGTTTAGTGTTGTATCATACAGTTCCATTAAAGTTGATGTAAAGGGACAAGTTTGGCCAATAGATGTCACTACAGTCTTCGTATCTCTCTCATATATTTTTTACCTTTCACGAAAATTTACAATTTCTCTTACAAATTTCAACCTACAGACTTTAAATTTTTAGAGAAGGAACTTCATAACCTATCAAAGTCATCAATCCGTGCTGATTTTTTTTAAAAGAATATTCTTCATTGTTGAAACAGTTATATTGTTAATGGTTTGGAAATTCATTTCAACAATCAAGCCATTTTAATAATGAAGAAATTTCTATATAAAAAAATCAGCACGGACTGTTGCCTTCGATAGGTTATGAAGTTCCTTCTCTAAAAATTTGAAGTCTGTAAGTTGAAATTTGTAAGAGAACTTGTGAGTTTTCGTGAAAGGTAAAAAAATACATGAGAGAGATACAAAGACTGTAGTGACATCTATCGGTAAAGCTTGTCCCTTTAAACCAACCTTAAAAAAAAACTCAGTACATTAGTTTTAGAGGCTTCAGGTGAGTTCAACATGTGAAGTGAGTTATAGCATTAATAAGACATGGCTTGAAGAATAATCTTTGATCGAAAAGCTTTAAAAAAATCTGAGTTTTACGTCCCACGGTTATGCCGGTTAGGCTAAAGGAGACGGTGATGATGAGTAATGAATGAAATGGTGGAATGAAGAAAGTGGGAAGAAACGGGAGTACCCCGAGAAAACCCACGAGCACAGTGTTTGTATGAAAAGTTTCAACTAGGATGCACCTTTTATTTCAAACTATCAATGGAAATAACAAATTATTTCGGTATTTAAAACTTCTATAATTATTACACACTATTCAAAGAGGTAATGTTCTTTACTATTTGAAGTTCTTTTCAACACTCTACAGGGAAGTATAACTTTACCGTTAAAAAGTAAAAAAAAAAAAAATAAATAAAAATAAAAAATAAAAAATAAAAAAAAATAAAAATAAAAATAAATAAATAAAAACAATTGAAGCCACAATAAGAGACTGCAACAAAAACAATAGCCTATCTGACGATATTATATCACCACCACCAATACTTGGGGTAAGAGCCCATTTTATGGGCCTAAGCCTGCTCCAGCACCATCAGTTAGCGAGCACGTGGTCATCGCGCTGACCCTAATAGGCGCATCAGGATCTTTCTAAACCTAGTGGCTGTCACGTCTTATTTTCTCGTGACTCCCCAGTTTGCCTCACGACGCTGGATGGACGCCGAAAATTGGGAAGCATCGGCCGCAAATCGAACCCGGGACCACGCAGACCTTAGTCCAACGCTCTGAACGGTGTCCCCTATTTGACGATATTATAGTTGTTACAAACTATGCATCATGGTATGGTTTGTACATACAATGGAAGCCATGGGATGTGATTACAACAGCAGTGTGTGTGTATGTAAAATATAAGCCGCTGATGACGATGGGCGTTTTCATTGAAAATTTCGGCATTAATAAATATTTAGAAGCATTCCAGAGTTTAATTTAATATGTCAGTTTAGTTTCTTTAGTAAACATTCCTGACTACAGTTCTTAGTCATCATGGATTCAGGAGGATTGAGGAAGCTGTAGTGAAACACTGGCTCTGGACCACCTTAAGTTCACCATCAACTTCTTTAAATGCAACGTTGGTTTCGGAGAGATTTCAGGAACGAAAAAATTGTCCAACCATCGTGCACAACATCATTGGCTGAACAAGACTCATTCCTATCCATCGCGTATTTCAATTAGGGATGGACAAAACCGGTTTGTATAAAAAACGGTTTCTAGAAAAAACGAATCTAAAAAACATTTCGGTTTTCTACAAAATCGGTTCGGTTTTTCACCGAAACCGTTTTCGGTTTCTCATCAGAGTAGAGTTTCGTTGTTGAAAACTAAAACATATGTAGGTTCTCGTAAGAAGGAACCAATACCGGCTTCGGCAAAAATCGCACTGGTTTTCGTAAAAACTAAAAACTCAAAACTATTTTGGAAAACACATAGAGCTATTTCTGTGGAAACGGAATCGGTTTCCGGATAACAACGAAACACTATGCTAGTCAGAAATAGAACCAGTTTTGGAAAAACTCAAACCGGTTTCGATGAAAAACCGAACTGTGTTTTGAGAAAACCGGATCCGGTGAAAAACCAAACCAGTTTTGGAGAAAACCGCTTACCGGTTTTGGTGAAAATCGATAACAGGTTTCGGTGAAAACCGGTTTTTCTGCACACCACTAACTTCAATGTGGTCAAGAGCACTACTGTTTTTTTTTTTTTTCTCTTTCTTTATGCGCAAGAACAGAACTCGAAGATTTCTTTAGTTCTCAGTCACTTCGTGTGGCACGTCGACTGTCAATCTTTTTCGTCTTTTCAAGTTTCTCCAAATGACATGTGACAGTCCAATGATTAACATTGAATTACATCGTAACCTCTCGCGTCGTTTTCCACAGCTTTGTTTCAACGATCGCCGGTAAGAGCCTGATATACTAAAAAATATATAAAATTCAATTTTTCTTTTGCTTGCTTTTCATAAGTGAAAGGAGATAATGAAGTGTAACTTACCACAATCACAGATAATGTTATTCTACAACCGAAAATAAGAACCTCAAGAATTTTCAGTGTTGACATCTATAGAAATTTCAGTGTTGCCAGAATACTATTTCCCAATAATCTAAGTTAAGGCAGCGACTGGAGGAACGAACTCATCAACTGCATTTGATTATGTATCATGCTGTATTGGAATCCTGTGAACTATTTTTTTTTTTTTTTTTTAAATAACATTGTTATTTAATTTTAAAAACTGTATGTTAGAACTATTTTCTTTATTACAAATTAATACAACTACTATTTAAAAAGAAGTTCATAGGATTCAAAGACATGATACGTAATCAAATGCAGTTGAGTTCGTTTCTCTAGTGGCTGCATACTCAGATTTTGGGGGAAATGTTACTTTGGCAACACTGTAATTTCTACAGAAGGCAATACTGAAATTTCTTCAGATTCATATTTTCTGTTGTAGAATAACAGTATCTATGATTGTGGTAAGTAGCATTTCATTATCTCCTTTCATTTATGAAAAACAAGCAAAATAAAAATGGTAAATTTTGTACTATTTTTAGTATGTCAGGCTTTTAAGAGCAAAACCAGTCTATGGCCTTCCTTTTTCCTTCAGGTAGTTTACAGTAACTTTACCCTATATTTTATTCATGTTTACAACTATTTATGCACCTCAGCAAACGATTTTAAATTTGTAGAACTTAGATTTCACAAAAAAGATATCTTCTATGGCGTATACAACTAAAGAGAGTTTTCAAATGATACTTAACAAAACATACGGACATTTTTACGATTGCATAGTCATATATCAAAGTAAAGGTACCCGAAAGCCTGCATTAATTTTACAATAATCTAATACATTATGTTTACGGCTGAGAAATATCTTGTAATCACATTATGATATCACAAATGATCCTGACGTAATCTCAGATGTAATATTAACAGAAATTTCGCAATCACAATCACTGACGTCATAATGCAGTAATTTAACGGTAGACTTACCTTTAAACTCGATCCAAGGCAAAGAATAATATCAGCCTGTCGAGCAGCTACTGAAGTTGATGACCAGTTGAGAGGCCACTGAAGCGATCCACGCTCCCCAAAGTGGACTATAGTATCCACCAGGGGACCATTGCATACGTAACAACGTCTCCAGGTTTTGTGGTTGAAGCGGGCCGTGTGCTCAGTAACATCAAATAGTCGAAGGTACTCTACGGGAGGTTTGCAGATTCGACAAACCTACAAAACATAAAACACAATTCTTATTCATTTTTTTAAAATTACACTGGTCTACAGTGGATTTTTTTTTTACAGAAACGAAAGTAGCCAATCTTTATAGATTTCGAGGCGCTGAACATGAATATCACACTTAAAATTAGCTGGTAGCTCAGGGTTGCCAGTAAATGTGGAATTTACCTATTAAAAAATCATGTTTTTCACATTTATTTTGTTAGGTTTTACTCAGGAACGTATAATTACGTCCCTATTTATCGTTGTGGAATGTGTTATAGCTCTTTCTATTCGTCGATGACCGTACTTTCTGAAAATTAAACAATCATTGCGGTAACCAGTACCGTTGGGAAATTATATACCCATATATTCGAAAATATCCCTTTTTTTTTAAGAGGAAAATCCTATTTTTAAATTTTTTTACTGGCAACCCTGCAATAGTAAAATTATAATTTATATTTGAAAAGTAACCTGTCAATATTGGAAATATTTTCTGCAAATGTCGTCATGATCAAAGCGAGCCGAACTGTGAAAAAAAAATATTATCCCTTCTACCGAAATGCCGAAATTTTACATACCTTTACAATATGTACATTAAAAATGTAATATTGACTTCCGTATGCCGAACAGAACTATAGGACAATATATTCAGACAATGTAACTATCATTTCGGTAGTCTATACTGAGGTGGGGGATTTTATGTACTGAAATATTGCACGAAAAATTCCCTTTCTGCAAAATTTCGACTTTTTTCTGCCTACAGCTGGCAATCCTGCAATAAATAACTGGAAAGAATGCTGGAAAAGTTATTCTAAGACTGGTAACATTATGTGCCATCAAGAAGACCGAACTGAGAATAAATATTATCCTTTGAACTGAAATACCGCAAATTTCCCCTGTCTACTACATTTTTGGCCAAAAAAATAAATTGGTCCTCGGACCTTCGTTATTGCTGCACAAAAGTAAATTGTACACAAATTTATTGCCTAGGATAAATGAATGCACTCACCTTCAATGAATGCGCTGTTTTTTGCCTTTCTCTGGTAGATTGTGTTTGGAGCATCCCTCTGTAGTGTCCAGCAGAAGTCAGCCAACATTGCAGCTGTCCACCGACCCGTGTATCGATGTTCCATGAGAGAAATATTCCTGTGAAATCTCTCGCCGTGTTCATCACTGAAAGCACCACAGTTCTCTGGGAAGATATTGAGGTGTGAGTGAAGAAAGTGCATTTTCAGTGTCATGTTGCAGCCAATGTTTTGATAAGCATGAATTAATTCATCCACAAGGTCCCTGTAATTGTCGGCTCTTTTGTTTCCCAAGAACAATGTGGTCAAATTACGGAAACAACGCCACGCATGCAGTTGATCAGGGGTTAGAGTGGCCTCAAAGTCAGGGTCATTTAGGAGCTGGCGTATCTGTGGACCAATGAATATTCCCTGTTTGATCTTCTCTGTACTTAATCATGGAAACTTCATGCACAAATATTCGAATGCTGCTTCATTCGTGTTCACTGCCTTTACAAACGCTGTCATAAGTCCCAACTTAATATGCAGTGGTGGAAGAACAATTTTCTGACGGTTCACTAGAGGTTCATTGACAATATTTTTTGAGCCAGGAATGAGAGCTGTTTTTAAAGGCCACTTCTTTTGTGTATAGTGTTTATCTCTTGCGCGACTGTCCCATTCACAAATATAATAACAATACTTAGTATAACCTCCTTGCAAACCCAACAAAATCGAAAATACTTTGAAACCTCCACATACTAGCCATTCATGCTGATTGTAACTAATGACGCGTAGAACAGATTTCAACATAGTGTACGTTTCTTTCGCTAAAGCAGCATATGCGACAGGGATGGACGGTCTTTCGTTATTATTACGTCACAGTACACCCTTCAGGCTTGTTTTGGAACCATCTATGAATAGTCTCCACTCGTCCGGTTTGTATGAAATATGTAGATCATGAAACAAACCATCAACATCACTGCAGAATGTAATGTCACCTTCAGTACTGAAATGGTTCTCAAGTTCTTCTGACGATCCCGAAAAACTGACGTTCGCACTGTTTCAGCTAGAAGGTTCCACTGCTGCAGTCGTGAGGCCAACACTTCAGCTTTACACTTCGGGAGGTCTAAATCCCTAATCAGATCACTGAGTTCACGTTGTGTGATTTTGTGTTTCGATGGATGAGGATGGCGTAAATGAAGGATCAACAACACTGGTGGATGGATGCACTTCTTCAGCTGGATGTGTAGGATCAGCATTCTCGCTATCACTGCTTGATGTTGATGCGTTTGGGGGAACAGGAACTGGCAGTCCTTGTCCATGAGGCACAGGGCGAATTACAGATGGAATGTCAGGGTATTCGATATTTCTCTTCCTTTTGGTATTGATTCCTTTCTTCAAGGGCGGTGTCATACAAAAATAGCAATCAGACACATGATTTGTCGGTTCACACCAAATAGCAGGCACGCCAAACTTCATGGAGACATTTTTCCCATGCATCCAAGCATTTAGTACGGAAGAACACGACGTACAACACACGTGTGGGGCCCAAGATTTGTCTTGGTCTCCCACTCGACAACCGAAATACAATGAATAGGCTTTCCTTACTGCATCAGTAAGTGGTCGCCTTCTATTACCACAAATAGCGTCTGCACAAATGTAACAAAAGTTATCAGGATTGTTCTTGCAGGTGCGAGGCATTTTCATGAAAACCGACACTCATTCAAATAACACAAACACTCTCAGTTTAATTCAAATACTTTACTGTATATACATTCACGACCAACCACCTCTCAACGAAGACACATTACAGTACAGTAAAAGAGAGCGCGGACACACACACACGCACGCCGCCAACAAGTTTCAGCCTGTCGAATGATCAGGTGATTGCATCGTGGGCACATGAGTGAGCTTTACGCATTGTTGCCAGATCCAACAAGTACAACTTGCTTAGCGACGGCAG